>NC_079441.1:6708306-6755806 GCF_903798145.1 Danio aesculapii
CTAGTTCACTGCTCGCCCCCTGCGCTCGGCCTCTGCACACCTGGTCCTGGCAAATTAGTGAGAAAGAGAGAGAGAGAGAGAAAAAGGGGGATGTTTTGGGCCCTTTAAACATTCCGATAGAGCGAAAAGTTAATGATGGTTGAAAAGTTTGTGGAACAGAAAATTGCTGGCAAAAGAAACCACAAGGCATGCTTTTCTTTGAATGCACTTTTTATTTAGTGTGACTAAGTTGAGACAAATTAAGCTTAAAAGAAATGGTAGGATTAATCTCCTTCATTTAGGTCTGTGCAATATGATAAATATCATATAGACAAAATAAAAAATGTGTCTTTTTAAAAAAATATTATGCTCTTATTATTTATTTAGTGGTGTCAAAATACTTTGTTTATAGTAAAACCATGTTTAGAAATTATATGATTGCAATATTACACACTATTATGGGGATATTAACATAAACATGAAAAACAACATCACGAGAAACTAAGCAAAATGTATTATTTTTATGTAGGACCTTACCTATATATATATATATATATAATTGTATTATTGTTTACATTTGCACAACAGTTAATGCATTTCTTAAAACAGTTAGTACAAACTGCAAAACCTGGTTGATAACCTGCAAAAGTGTCACTTGCTCAAAGTGGAGAGCTCATTCCTCTAAAGCAAGTATTCAATGAAAGTGTCAGTGTCATCAAGATGAAAAGTCCTGACACCGTTGTTTATGAACACGATAGTCAAATGGCTTTGTCATGTTTTCATTATGACAGTTTACTCTGTAAATGTTTTCCAATGCAAAACAGTCAGATTTTGGTGACACGTCCTGAAAATGATCAAGACAGCACTGTATACTATTTGCACAGCCATTCGAAAACTACAGTAAAGTTGGACATCACTGCATTTACTGAGATATTTGAGTACAAGACACTGAATATGTGTGTTTCACATTTTTACCTCATTTTCTCTTTGCAATTCTAATTTATTCACAGCATTGAGCAAAAGAATAAGTACACCCTTATTTACAACAAACATAAACTTCCATTGGGTAGAGCTGTGTACAACTGTAAACTATATTGCAGTACATATGGGAACTGAATCTACAACATACACAGGTCTGTAAATCATTCATGAAACTGTTCAATTTAGAAGACATTTTCAGGAAAAATGATATAAAAGATTTAATAAAATGAGCTTGACAGATTTTGACAACTAGTTCAACATTTCTCTATGTAATGACTCAAGTAATGAAATGAGGACTATTAGTTTGATATGGAATGACTATTCAGCATTCACAAGTTGAGTTCATTTTGACTGATATGACATAAGCAACTGATAATGTTATAAAACAGCAGAGAGTTGTATGAAAGCAGTTGATGCATGTCCAAAAGCATTCACAAATTGTTGGAAGGGATGAGAAACTGCTACTATGATGTACACAAATGACTAAATGTGAAATGAATTTGAGAAATGCATGAACTGTTGTGCAAATGTAAACAGTGCTGTGCGAAATGCACCAAAGCCACGGAGAAAAACTGCAATATAAACTATTTATTGATTAAATTTACAGAAATGATACTGTATCGTTATCAGGATATAAAATAACCTATAAACCATGGGATTTTTGTCATATTTCCCAGCCTTTAGCAATTGCAAAATTAAGTAACTGAAATTTGCACAACACTCTTATCTGCTAGAAGCCGTTTGTATGCCCACCTAATCTGGGTATATACAGTACTTTATAATGTAAAAAAGAAACAGTCCTTTATATGTGGTCAATTAATATGATTGAATTTACAGAAATGGTACTATATTGTGATATATATTATTATCAGTCTATAAGATGACTTATAAACCATGATATGGGATTTTTATTATATCACCCAGCCTTTAGTTTTCGCAATTGCAAAACGTAATAATTAAAATTTGCACAACACTCCTCTCTACTTGTCCTCCTTTATTTATTTATTTTTGTCCTCTGCTAGAAGCTGTTCATATGTCCGTCTAATTTGAGTATATACTTTATAATGTAAAAAAGAAACAGTATGTGGTCAATTAATATGATTCAATTTACTGAAATGGTACTGTATTTTGATATAGAAGTTGTTATCAGGATATAAGATGACTTATAAACCCTGATATGGGATTTTTGTCATATTTCCCAGCATTTAGTTTTAGCAATTGCAAAATTAAGTAATTGAAATTTGCATAACACTCTTGTCCTTTTATTTGTCCTCAACTAGAAGCTGTTCATATGCCTGCCTAATCTGAGTATATACTGTATAATGTAAAAAAGAAACAGTGCTTTATATGTGGCCAATTAATATAAGGTAATAATAGATCATTTATATTTTAATAAAATATAAGCTCAATTTAAAGAAATGGTACTATATCGTGATAAATATCGTTATTAGGATATAGGTTGACTTATAAACCATGATATGGGATTTTTGTCATATTTCCCAGCCTTTATAGTTTTAGCAATTGCAAAACAAAAATAATTATAATTTGCACAACGCTCTTCTCTACTTGTACATTATTTTTGTCCTCAACTAGAAGCTGTTCAAATGCCCACCTAATCTACTTTGTATATACTTTGTAATGTAAAAAAGAAACAGTGCTTTATATGTGGTCAATTAATATGAACTATTAATTGATTCAAATTACTGTAATGGTACTATATTGTGATTATATAAGACGTTAGTAGGCCCACATGGAATCTGAGCACGCAGAATTCTGCAGATTTTTTGCAGATTTTCCACAGATTTCCGCAGATTTTTAGCCCATCATTAATTCTGTTTACTTACTTGTATAAATGTGTGTAAATCTATATTTATTAAATTTTTTAATTAATTTCAGTAATATTATTGACTAATATGAAAATGTTCATCTGATTTATGTACAATGCAGTTTGTGCAGTCATATTTTCTGTCTTTTAGTAGAGATATTATATGAGAGACTTGCTTTGTTTAGCAAATAAAGTGAATGTAATTGGATTTTCATTGTAAACATTAAATAAAAGTTAAAAAGATATTACTTTTTAGTTCATATATTAAGGTTTTAGTTATGATACTCCCATAATTACGCAGAAATCCGCAGATTTTTACCAAAATTTTCAGCAGAAATAGCAAAAAACGTCCGATGATTGAATTGAATTGAATTGAATTGAATCGATGATTCCGTCTGGCCCTAGTTATCAGTGTATAAGATGACTTATATACAACAATATGGGATTTTTGTTATATTACCCAGCCTTTAGATTTAGCAGTTCCAAAACTAAATGATTGTAATTTGCACAACACTTCTCTCTACTTGTCTCTTATTTATTTATTTATTTATTTATTTATTTATTTATTTATTTATTTATTTATTTATTTATTTTTGTCCTCAACTAAAAGTCGTTCAAATGCCCACCTAATCGGAGTGTATACTTTATAATGTTAAAAAGAAACAGTCCTTCATTTGTGGTCAATTCATATAAATTATTAATTAATTGAATTTACAGAAATTGTACTATATTGTGATATATATCGTTATCAGAATATAAGATGACTTATAAACCATGATATGGGATTTTTGTCATATTTCCCAGCATTTAGTTTTAGCAACTCCAAAACTCAATGATTATAATTTGCACAACACTCTTCTCTACTTGTATTTTATTTATTTATTTATTTATTTATTCATTTATTTATTTATTTATTTATTTATTTATTTATTTATTTATTTATTTATTTATTTATTTATTTATTTTTGTCCTCAACTAAAAGCCGTTTAAATGCCCACCTAATCGGAGTATATACTTTATAATGTTAAAAAGAAACAGTCCTTCATTTGTGGTCAATTCATATAAATTATTAATTCACTGAATTTACAGAAATATTAATATTGTGATATATATCATTATCAGGATATAAGATCACTTATAAACCATGATATGGGATTTTTGTCATATTATTGAGCTTTTAGTTGTAGCAATTGCAAAATGAAGTAATTGAAATTTGCATAAAGCTCTTCTCTACTTGTCCTTTATCTGTCCTCAACTAGAAGCTGTTCATATGTCCGTCTAATCTGAGTATAATGTAAAAAAGAAACAGTGCTTTATATGTGGTCAATTAATATGATTCATATTACAGAAATGGTACAATATTGTAATAAATGAGTCGTTATCAGTGTTTAAGATGACTTATAAACCATGATATGGGTTTTTTTGTCATATTTCCCAGCTTTTAGTTTTAGCAACTCCAAAACTCAATGATTATAATTTGCACAACACTCTTCTCTACTCGTCCTTGTTTTTTTTTGTCCTCTACTAGAAACCGTTCATATGCCCGCCTTCTCTACAGGCTCTAATCTGGCCTGACAGCTTCCTCTAGTAATTGGTGCTAACACCCAGATGGACGGGGCTCTAATTTGCCGTTCCCAATAAAGAGAGGCGGCTGAGGGGGCGGCGGAGGGGGGGGAAGCCTTGATTTGTTGGTTATAGATACAGAAGCCGTAAACACCCCAGGCCTCTGGGCCGACAGTTTGAGCAGGCTTTTGTTCACACATTTGGTCAAAAGAAGCGCTCTTCCCAGCCTCCCCCTCTTTCTCTATCGCTTATATACACACACATACAGTCCATTCGCTCTGTTTTATTCAGCCTATAGCTGGTCTGCGTGTGTGTGTGTGTGTGTGTGTGTGTGTGTGTGTGTGTGTGTGTGTGTGTGTGTGTGTGTGTGTGTGCGGATGGGTGGCCGTGACCTGAGCATTTCTCAGGGCAACTGCTTGACCTCTCACTATTAATGAGGCCACAGGGAATGAGCTCTGGGTCAGTGGTCAGGTAGAGAGAAGATATGAGGTGTTTGTGTGACAGCAGATGCATAATCCTGCTGCCATTACAACTGATTCATCTATCATTCAATCTTTCTGTGTCTGTTTATCTGTCTATTTATCTGTTTGTCTGTCTGTCTGTCTGTCTGTCTGTCTGTCTGTCTGTCTATTTATATGTCTGATCATCCTTTATGTCTGTCTGTCTGTCATTACGTCTATCTGTCTGTCTGTCTGTCTGTCTGTCTGTCTGTCTGTCTGTCTGTCCGTCATTACGTCTGTCTGTCTGTCTGTCCGTCTGTATTTATACGTCTGATCATCCTTTATGTCTGTCTGTCTTGTCTGTCTATGTCTGTCTGTCTATCTTGTTTGTCTGACTGTATGCCTGTCTGTCTCTGTCTGTCTATTTCTCTGTCTGTCTCTATGTCTGCCTGTCTGTAAATCTATCTATCGGTGTGTCTCTCTTTCTCTCTTGTCTATCTGTCTGTCCGTCTATATGTCTGTCTGTCTGTCTGTTTGTCTACCTTGTTTGTCTGTCAGTCTGTCTGTCTGTCTATCTTGTCTGCTTGTCTGTCTGTCTGTATTTCTGTCAGTATCTCTCTTTGTCTATCTTGTCTGTCTGTCTGTCTGTCTGTCTATCTTGTCTGTCTGTCTGTCTGTCTGTCTGTCTGTCTGTCTGTCTGTCTGTCTGTCTGTCTATCTTGTCTGTTTGTCTGTCAGTCAGTCAGTCTGTCTGTCTGTCTGTCTGTCTGTCTGTCTGTCTGTCTGTCTATATATGTATCTGTCGGTATCTCTCTTTGTCTATCTTGTCTGTCTGTCTGTCTTTCTATCTTGTCTGTTTGCCTGTCTGTCTGTCTGTCTGTCTGTCTATATATCTATCTGTCGGTATCTCTGTTTGTCTGTCTGTCTGTCTGTCTGTCTGTCTATATATGTATCTGTCGGTATCTCTCTTTGTCTATCTTGTCTGTCTGTCTGTCTTTCTATCTTGTCTGTTTGCCTGTCTGTCTGTCTGTCTGTCTGTCTGTCTGTCTGTCTGTCTATATATCTATCTGTCGGTATCTCTGTTTGTCTGTCTGTATGTCTGTCTGTCTGTCTATCTTGTCTGTTTGTCTGTCGGTCTGTCTGTCTGTCTGTCTATATATCTTTCTGTCGGTGTCTATCTTGTCTGTCTGTCTGTCTGTCTGTCAATATGTCTGTCTGTCTGTCTGTCTGTCTGTCTATCTTGTCTGTCTACATGTCTGTTTATATATTTCCCTTTGTCTATCTGTCTCTCTATGTGTCTATCTTGTCTGTATATCTGTCTGTCTTTATGTCTGTCTGTCTATTTGTCTGTCTGTCTGTCTGTCTCTCTCTGTCTATCTATATGTCTCTCTGTGTCTATTCTGTTTGTATATCTGTCTGTCTATCTTGTCTGTCTGTTTGTCTATCTTGTCTATTTGTCTGTCTATATGTCTGTTTGTCTTTCTATCTTGTCTTCCTATCTGTCTGTCTATATGTCTGTTTCTGTCTATCTGTCTGTATGTTTGTCTGTCTATATGTCTGTCTGTCTGACTATCCATCCATCCCCTGTCCGTCTGTCTGTCTGTTTGCTTGCATCCATCCATCCATCCATCCATCCATCCTGTCTGCCTCTCTGTCTCTCTTTCTCTGTCCATCTCTCTATATCTTTCTATCTGGGTATTCTCTGTGTGGTTCTCAATTGTGGCCAATTTGACAGCAGAACAAGAAGTTTAGGCAGCAAACAGCAGGATTAAACAGGCATTAACTTTCATGCTCAGAAACTTTCTGTGCATCTAGCGAGAATAAATAGGTGAGTGGCGGCGGGTATGAAAACACTCTTTCAGTGTTCAACCCTAACAGAAAAACTGTTTGTAATGATTCATATCAGTTCATAGAGCTTTTGATCAAAGTGAACTGTTTAATGACCAATGACTTGCTATAGTTTTGGTAAAAACCATGGCCGCGCTATGAAATCACAGCCCAGAAATGTGAAAAAAAGAAAAACTCTTTTGAAGTAATGTTGTGTGAGGGCTGCGGGTTCAGTAGTGCATCACACTGCACTGTGAGAGAAGCTGAAGAGAATACAGAGGTGCAAGGTTTAATTGATTTTGAACAAATGTTAAAGGACACAAAGCAAATTCATGGTCTCTGTGGAGGAGTCTTGATTCCACAGATGGAGGAAACGCGTCCTTGGCTTTTATACTAAGACTACATGTGAAAATTGGGGTCATCGGGTCTTAAAAATGGGAGGATTTAGGTGAGGAATTGACATGTGCTCAAAAGAAAAGTTGACAATCAACAGTTCATTCATCACACTGATGTTAGTTCTTGCTGAAAGCTAAAAACAATTATTTTTTATTCTAATTATTGATGTATTGTGGATTAAATGTGAGAGAGCAGAGGCTTGAAGAACATGCGGCACATGAAACATGAAAGGTTAAAAACACTAATAACTGAAAGATATTTTCCAGGTTCAATTTTGTACCCTGAAGTTATGATTTATTGGGGGATATATTAGAATTTTTTTACTAGAGCTGCAAGAGACGGGTAAATTATGTGATATTATAATATAACAATGTTAGTGTTGAACTTGCAATAAATCAATATAAACATTACCCCAATTTTTTTTATTCGACATTTTTTATTAGATTTTTTTATACATGAACTCATTCACTCATAAATAATTGTCCATCAAACACTTATGCAACACTTAGAGACACAAAACCAAAACCAAAAGTAAACCTTCAGTGTTCAAGGTCATTTCATTGTCTTTTCTTCTAGAACTTTTTACTAGCGTTTTACTAAATTTACTTTCTTTTTACCAGCATTTTTTTTAAATGTATTTTTCTTTAATGATCAAACTAAAATAAGCAGAAAATATTGATTTTTCTGATCTAATTAAATCAAATTCATACAAAGAAAACTATGTCAAGGTTCAGACATGGGGCCCTATTATACACCCGGAGCAACAAGGCGCAAGACGTGTTTGGCACGATGTGTTGCTATTTTCATACCAGCACAACCCTAATTTTATTAAGTTTGTCACGTTGTTTAAACAGCAAATGCTTTGCGCTACTTTGTGAACTCATGGGTGTGCCAGTCTAGAAAGGAGGTGTGTTAAGGCGCATTGTTGGCCGTTGCTATTTTGATGAAGTAAAATAGACTGTGCAATTGACCAGCTGAAAGCAGGTCTAAAGTCCAGCGCAGAGTGCGCTTACACATTGTTTAATACACACAGGATGTACAGCAATATGCAAATATTTTTACAAATGAAAAAAAATTTAAGGATTAAAAAAATTACAATAATTATTACTTTCTACATGAATATAAAAACCACTGCCCACATGCCTTCTTCTCGGGAGGCTTTTATCAGATCATTCATAATAATTTTCCTTTGGTATAATGTTATTTTATCAGCAGTATTATTTATTATATGCATATTTATATTTGTTTTAATAAAAACAAGTTTGGATTTGTCCACCTGCCGGGTTTTGGACCAGGACTTGTGTTTGGATATAACTCTGTTTTTTGACCACACTTTGTTATTATTGTTTATATATTTGTTTGCTGGAAATTAGAACTGAAATTAGAAATAGTTTTAAAAAACAAATATTTGCGCTTAACAACCTAAATTAAATATGTAGGCTAATGGATGTCTTCAGTGGAGTGAGTTTCCACCGTTTCCACCGTAAAGAGTAAGAGTGAAGAAAAAGAGAAAGTAAAGAGGCCGAATGGAGGAGGCTTGTTCTTTATCCTTGTGCTGCAGATGGTATGTTTAACTGTTTTCTCACTAGTACAGCATTCAATTTGTCTACTTACAAGGTCCGCCATGTAAATAGCGAATGCACCATGGCTCGATGCAACTGACTCTTAAAAGGAATGGGAGAAGAGACTCTGATTGATTTAATGCACGTTATGCTCAAAACACACCCATAACTCATCAAAAGAATAAGCACAACCCTGTTAGACCAGGCTCCGTGGCCCAAAGCGTATTTTTCTGTCCTTTAAAATAGCAAAAGTGGATTCAGACACACCCGTAATGCTTTTGCACCCTGCGATTTAGACTCTGTGCCTAAATTGTTAAAATAGAGCGCTTGGACTTTATGATTTTTTTGTGATATTTTGTGAAATTATTATTTTAGGGTTGCAAAATATGCAATATGCTGTATTTTTGTTGATGATCATGATAACTTGCAATGTAAATCAACATAAATATTTCCCCAATTTTTTCAATGTAACCTTTTTTATTAGATTTTTTCATACATGAACACATTTACTCATAAATAATTCTCCATCAAACACTTATGCAACACTTACAGACAAAAAATAAAACAAAACCAAAAGTAAACCTTTAAGGTTTCAAGGCTGTTTCACTGTCTTTTCTTACTGAACTTACTCTTCGAGAAATGCTATTTTACTAGCTGTTTTTAATTTATTTAATGATCAAACCAAGATTTCTGATCTTATTAAATCTAATTCATATAAAAAAAAACATCATGTCAAGGTTCAAACATTTAGGAAAAAAACTATGAATGTCTGAAAACCTTTGACAAACATTTTCCTTATTTATTTATTTATTTGTTTATTTTTTGATGCTCGGGTACACCTCTGGGCCCCTCCATACTCAAATAAAATTACCATTCCTTACCAAAAACATTTAGGGTAAATTTAGTTAATGTTTCTGTTCTAAACACTACTCAACTTTTAAAAGTATTCACGAGTAGTCTAATAGTAGAGTATTTTTCTTTCTAATTGTAAGTTAAATGATTTGTCATTCGTGGGCTATAGATTTAAAATGTGAGACCGTCCAAAAATACAAAGGAAACAAATTTAATTAGTTTACAAATGAAGTTCTGCGTAATAAAATGAAATGACGCAAGGAAAAGGTATTGAACACATGAAGAAAAGGAGGTGTAGAAAGGCAGTGAAAGCCCAGACAGCAGCTGAAATCTCTCAGTAGTTCTTCAGCAACCCTCTGCTCTTCCTCAGTGTAAATGAATATCAGCTGCTTCAGTTCAACATCTACATTAGGAGGATAAAGATGAAACCAGGGTGGACATTTCAGCAAGACACTGAGCCAAAACACAGCCAAGGAAACTCTCAAATGCTTTCAGAGAAAGAAAATCAAGCTGTAGAATGGCCCAGTTAATCACCTGAGTTGAATCCAATTGAAAATACAAATTAAAGATCTTCTGTAACCTATTGAAACAAAAATATTTCTTATTGGGGCTAATAATATTGACCTTAAAAATCAATTAATAAATGTTTAAATATGTTAATCCCAGCCAAAGGGATTACTGTGGAAATACTATAGGAAATACTTTGAAAATGCCCTTTAATATCACTTGGTAAATATTTGAAGAAGAATTTAAATTTCACAGCAGTGCTTCAGCTATATATATTTCAGTATCATTTCATAGGTTGTTTCACACAGCTCAACAAAGCTTTCATTGAACTTAGTTAAAGACTCATTATAGCACGAACCACTTTGTTAAGGGCCAACAGAAGGTATTCTTTGCCTCCATTGTGCCATCAATATCAGGAAACCGCTTTAGTTTCTCTAGTGTTACTGAAAAAACAATGACGCTCCCGCTCTTTTCAGCAGGTACTCTTCGTTTTAATGCCGTCATTCTCTCTTCAGCGCTCAGTAAAGATCTGTGTTGTTGAAAGAGCAGCTGTCTGTTCTCAAAACCCAAACGTTTGTTTCTCGCTCTCAGTGAATGGGCTTCAGGTCTGGAGTGGTGCTCATCTCGTCTCAACTCAATCCTAACCAAATATCTTTACATCGGTCAAAGAGAAGACATCTGCATCAAATTCAATTAACAAAAGTAATTTTATAAACAAAGCAAACATATTAAATGTAGATAAAGTGTCTACTCTAATGTTTCATATTTGTTATTGTGGCCACAGTTTACAATGAGGTTTCATTAGTGAATGTATTTGCTAACAGGAACTAGTTATGAACAATACTTGTACAGCATTTATTAATCATTATTCATGTCTTATTAAAATCCAACATCATGCTTGTTAACAATAGTTAATGCACTGAGAGTTAACATGAACTAACAATAATTAACTAAACATTAACTAACATGAACAAATATTGTAATAAATGCATTATCTAATACGCAATTAAAAACTCTAGTTTTGAAGTAAACATATTGAACTTGAATATTGACTTAATTAAAACACTTTAAATCATCATATAAGCCATTAAATTAAAATCTGTGTATATTCAGCAACCCTCTGCCCTTGCTCAGTGTAAATTAATATTAGCGGCTTCAGTCCAACATCTACATTAGCAGAATGATGAAGATGAAACCAGGGTGGGCATTTCAGAAGGACAATGATCCAAAACACAGTCAAGGATACTCTCAAATGCTTTCAGAGAAAGAAAATCAAGCTGTAGAATGGCCCAGCCAGTCACCTGACTTGAATCCACTATTTATCCACTATATACGATGCATTTATGCATGCAGTGTTGAGGAAAGTTACTTTAGAAAGTAATGCATTACAGTATTGAGTTACTCCCCAAAAAATAACTAGTTGCATTACTTTGTTACTTTTTATGATAAGTAATGCGTTACGTTACTTTTGAGTTACTTTTGTGTTACTTTTTCCTGACCTGACTGAAGCTTGATCTCTTTAAGAACATGCAGGTTTTGTTTTCTTCTCTTTTTTAAAAAAAATAGAGGAGCTCTGTAATTAACAACACATTGTTTAACCTTCATTTACCTTTATAAAAACACATGAAAAGGCGACGTGTATGAGTGTGAATGGATGTTTTCTAGTGATGGGTTGCGGCTGTAAGGGCATCCGCTGTGTAAAAAACATTTGCTGGATAAGTTGGCGGTTCATTCCGCTGTGGCGACCCCAAATGAATAAAGGGACTAAGCCGAAAAGAAAATGAATGAAAACACATGAAAAATTAATGTAGGACAATGTTATCTTCAGAGAATTTCCTGACCCCAGAACTGTGGGATTCAATGTGACTACGATCATTTTAATGCAGCTATTTATAATTTAAAAGCGAATTAACTAAAGTAAAAAGTAACTCGCATTACATTTTTTAAAAAAGCAAAATGTGAAAATTAGAGTTGCGCTGGTCTGAAAACTGCAACAAATCGCGCCAAACATGTCTTATGCCTTATTGTGCCGGGTGTATGATAGGGCCCAGAATGTTACCCCGGGGTCAAATGGTTTATTCAAAGCATCATTGTAAGTAAATCAACACAAATCCATTAAGTTTTAACTTTAACTTAATACATTTAGGAGATAGGATAGACTCCTTTCTCTCTTATGCACCAGGCACTTTGTTAGAAACACAGCTCTTTTGAATACTCCATACTGAATGTCTTCAAATATTTTTTATTTCCTTTTAATTTCTATTTCTCCATCTAATCTAAACTATTTCTTCATAGTTTAGATTCTATTGTTATTATTATTATTATTATTATTATTATTATTATTATTATTATTATTATTATTGTTATTGTTGTTACTATTTCAAGGTCAAAAGTGATTATGTAAGCATTTTACTGCATCTCATCCTATGTGACAAATAAAAAACTGGAATTTGAAAATTAGGTGTGTTGAACATAAAACAATTAGGCTGGCCCCCCAAAAAATCTCAAGAGTTGTGTTGCTTCAGCTCATTTTACATAAGTAATTTGAACAAGCAGCGAGAAATCTTCTCTTTTTTTGAGTGATCCTCTGAGTCTCTTTCTCAGGAATGCGTCAGGCTTCTTTAACGCCGGGGTCAGATGTTTGCGTGAAGTCTGTCAAAACAAGCAGCCTTCATCATTCCTGAGCTGCAAAAATGGGCTCATGCTAGGGGGCTCTGCTGAGCCGGCTGAGCCCCGGGGTCTTCCTGTAATTAACCCTTATAGCGGGACCCTCCTCTCGCGCTAATCCAGAAACCTTCACGGCCGACCCCCCTCGCTGCGACCCTTGACCCTGCGCACCTCTCCACGGGTCACATGACTGGTGCAGGTGTGGAGAGGACCCCGGCCTCGATGCCCCCCAATTAGCGAGCCTAATTAGTGACGAAACCTCCTGCAGGGTCACTGAACAGGGTCTAGGGGGAAAAAAGGGGGACGGAGAGCCAGAGAAAAGAAGCGGGAAGGGAGGGTGGTGGCGGTACAGTGATGCGTGGTTAAAGGCGTGAAGGCCAAAACGGCTTTTACGCTCAAAAGGAAAATATTGCAGGCGCTGATGGACAGCATTGCTTTAATGGGACTCTCTCTCTTTTTTTTCGTCAAGGTGCCGTCTGAATTGTTCCAAAGCGGCACTATTGAGCTCAGATAAATACTATGGGTTTTTTTTGTGTTCTCTTTTCTTTGACACGTTTTCTAGACTTGAAAGTCCCTGCAGCATTATGGCATTTTCTTAAAGGGAAAGTTCACCTGTAGACATGAAGATTGTGTCTTTATTGATTCGCCTTCACGTCAGATTGCTTTTTTATTATTATTTCTAAGTAGAAAAAGTCTTGAACCAACATGGGATGCACGATAAGAAAGTGATTTTTAGAGAAGTAGATTTCTGAGGATCCATTTCTTCATTCATTCATTCATTCAATCATTCATTTTCGGTCGCCACAGCGGAATGAACCGCCAACTTATCCAGCATATGTTTTACGCAGCGGATGCCCTTCCAGCCGCAACCCAACATTGGGAAACACCCATACACTCTTGCATTCACACACATACACTAAGGCCATTTTAGCTTATTCAGTTCATATAGCGCATGTCTTTGGACTGTGGGGGAAACCCACTCCAACACGGGAAGCCGTTTCGTCATTGTTTGGAATAATTTGTTTAGCTTAATGTGCAGATTGAAATAAAGAAATAAAAATGTTTATCCCTAATTTCTGTTTAACGGAGAGCAGATTTTTTTCAACACATTTCTAATCATAATAGTTATAATAACTCATCTCTAATAACTGATTTATTTTATCTTTAACATGATGACAGTAAATAATATTTGCCTATATTTTGAATAGACAAGTTATTGTATAATGATGGTTTGTTCTGTAGACTAGCGGAAAAAAATAGCTTAAAGGGCTAATAATTTTGACCTTAAAATGTTTTTTAAAAAATTTAAAACGGCTTTTATTCTAGCTAGAAATAAAACCAATAAGACTTTCTCCAGAAGAAAAAATATTATCAGACATACTGTGAACATTTCCTTGCTCTGTTGAACATCATTTTGAAAATATTTTCAAAAGAAAAAAAATTCAAAGCGGGGCGAATAATTCTGGCTTCAACTGTATATTGCGATATGAATACAACTTAACTAGATGAGTTGGTTTTCTTTATTTATTGCCCATACTTCCGGTAAAAAAAAAGTGAAAAAATATTGTACAGTGGAGGAAAAATCTTTACAATAAATAAATAATTTACATGTTGCAGAGGAGGTAGTTAGATGTGCTTAAATCAAAGAAATAAATATAACAAAACACACTAACTGAATTGAACAAACTAAATTAAATATCAAAAGAAAAGCGTGAAAAGAAACGTCTTTAACGTATCAAACGTCTTACCTAAACTACTCTAACTAAAAACAAAAAACAGCACACTCTCCTTAACCTAATAAAATAATACAAAAAATATTCTGAGTGTTGTATATGGATATCGCTCAACTTGCTCACTTCCACACCTTCCCTGAGGTATTACTCCCAAAATGTGTCAGTTAACTGGACGAGTTCACAAGCAAACACATTGCAATCTGCTGAGACTGCAGCTCTGCACAAGACGTTTGGCCAGCGGAGAAATTAAAATGGTCGTGCCCAACTGAGTCTGGTTTCTCTCAAGGTTTTTTTTCTTCACTTCCGCCATTAGTGAAGTTTTTTTTCCCTCTCCGCTGTCGCCACTAGCTTGCATGGTTCGGGATCTGTAGAGCTGCGCATCGTTGGATTTGCTCTTCAGTGTTTGGACTCTCAGTAGTGATTATTAAACCACACTGAACTGAGCTCAACTGAACTGAACTAAACACTACAAACTGAACTACACTGTTCCTATTTACTGTGACCTTTTATGTGAAGCTGCTTTGACACAATCTACATTGTAAAAGCACTATACAAATAAAGGTGAATTGAATTGAATTGAATCAATCTCAATAGATTTTAGACAAGAGCACAAACCAATCGAAAACACATTCTCTCAGACTAGTCCTCACAGAGACCCCCATAAATCAAAAAAAGAGTGAGAGCGCAAGTGCAAAAGAGAATTGCAGTTTGGGTCATCTTTTTAAACGCCATGCTGACCAGCGATTGGTGGCGCCAACCCAGCGTCAACGGCATCAGCACGAAATGCGGATCCTCCAATGCCATTCATACCTGTAAAACACGCGTAAAATGACACACCCACATACAAACAAACAAACACACACACATAACCCCAAAGTATGTTCTGCAGGGGAACATTACAATCTCTATTTGTAAAGAATTTATACTGTTAGATCGATTGGGATGATTCTGCAGTGGCAGTGCATCTCCATAAAATCTAATATACAATCCAAACATTTCCCTGACACATTTTCATTGTGGTCTGCGCTATTTGCTGTGCATTTCTGTATTTGCATGTGTTGTATTTCCATGCATGTTTAGTCAGAGATTGATGAATTGATGTTTACTATTTATATCTATATAAAATCTAATAAACCATCTAGAAACTTTTTGGGGTCCCCAACACATTTTCATTGTGTATATGAGCAGATTAATATATTAGTGATAAGCTGTACGTCATATTTGTAATGGCTTCATGCCATTCATGTTTACGACAGATTTATGACAAGTTCTGTTGTCTTGGTATGTCAAGTTAATAATGTCATATTTGCATTTAAAATTACACAACTAAGCGAATGACACTTAATGACACTTGTCATAAGCATGCATAAAATCTCATTCACATTGGTAAGATTGCTGATTCACGTGTCATGATTATAAAGGTTTCATGATGGGGATTTTTGACATTTTTAAAGATCTTTATGTCTTAAACTGATAAATCATAAATATTAATACTGATACATTTGTATTAGGGCTGCACGATAATGAAAAAATCGAACACTGCAATATTTCTTTTATTCCGCGATAGATATTGTGATATGAATACAATTTCACTAAATGAGTTGAATAACCATTTGGAAAGAATTGATCATTTTAGATTAATTGGGATGATTCTGTATAGGAGTGCATGAAATATAATAAACAATCTACGAGCATAGATTAATTAAATAAAGAAAAATATACAAATTAAATAAACATTGTATTATTGTTTTCTAAGAAGTCAAACTGTATTCAAGTATACAGTAATGAAATAATCAAATGTAAATTAATACCACATGTTTGTACAGTACTTTCAGTTTAGTTGTCTTTTATTTCTTTAATTTTACTTTCCAAAATGAATCCTCATTTCACTTAACAAGTTTACAATGATAGTAAAGCTTGTTAACAGGTTATTAATGAATAATGAAGGAATTATAATGCTTTGTTTCATTATTTCATCTTCATTTACAAGTAGAAGGGTATTTAAGGCTACTGTATATTTCTGTTCGTTAGTGCAGCGGCGGTGCCACTCGCAGCGGTAATAGTCCTTTTGAAGTGTCACCCACTGTAATCTTCGTTTTATAAACAATTCAATAAATTGTATCGTTATTAATTTGTCAAGTTTACAAATGGTACAATTTCATAAGCCACAACGCTTTTAAAACCCTCACACAGTCACAGGCCTAAAAAAAACCTTGCAAAATAATCAATCATGATCCTCAACATTGAATATACATGCAATGTGACTGTTGCGAATGATCACATTGCAATATCGATGCTGAAACTATATATTGTGCAGCCCTGATTTCTATTTTTAAGGTTTTATGGGCATATTTTCTTTGTTTACTTAAGTGTGTTTTATTTTGGGTCACTATAAAATAGTTGGTCAGAAATAAAATCAGGCTCCTGAACGCCTGTAAGGAACAGTGAACAGGAGTTGTTCGGTCAGTATTTCTTTCCCTTCACCTACACTAAAGCACCGGGCCACCCATCCAGTCCCATTCCCTCCATCCCAAGAAAAGACGCCAATCATTTTAATTGGCACCCTGGAGCTGATTGTCCGGCTGAGAGTCTGAAAGGGAGGAGATACAGGGACTGAACATGTGGTTAAACATATTGTGTCCGTTGTCCAGCATTTCCTGAAAAACAGCCGCACCACCTCCTCATCTGGAGGAGAAAAACAGAGCTGGAGGTTCAGGAGAAGCAGATAATACACCTGAGCTGTACTTACTACAACTATTCAACCGAACACAATATTATTCACCCTCCTTTGAATTACGTTTTTTATATAATTCCCAAGTGTTGTTTAATAGAGCATGGACATTTCCACAGCATTTCTCATGCAGGAATTGTATTTATTTATTTTAACAACATGCAAATATGAAACATTTTAGTTTATTATATTTATTATTTTATTTGATTATTATATTATTATATTATATTATTTTTGATATTATTTTATTAATAACAGCAACAGCATGCAAACAGGATATTCAATTGAAGGCTAAATTATTCTCCCTCTTGTGAAATAGTGCTGTTTAATGGAGCAAGGAGATTTTCACGGTATTTCCTGTAATATTTTTTCTTCTGGAGAATTATTTTTTATTTATGTATTTATTTATTTAATTATAACAACAACATGCAAATCTGAAACACATTTATTATTTTATTTCATTAATGATAACAACAACATGTAATTATGATATACAGTTGAAGGCAATATTATTAGCCCTCCTGTGAAATTTGTATTCCTCTTTAATGTTTCCCAAGTGCTGTTTAATGGAGCAAGGATATTTTTGGCAGTATTTCCTATCACATGTCTTCTGGAAAAAAATTAGTTTGTTTTATTTTATTCTTTTATTTAATTTTGAGCTTTTTATTTTATTTATTCTCTATTTATCTATAAATAGAGAATATTTTTTCAAAGTTTTTCCAAGTGTTGTTTAATGGAGGAGGGGCAGTCTCACAGTATTTCCTAAAATATTTTTTCTTCTAGAAATTTTATTTGTTTCCCAAGTGCTGTTTAATGGAGCAAGGGCATTTTTGCAGTATTTCCTATCACATATCTTCTGGAGAAATGTTATTTTTTACTTTATTTTATTTTATTTTTATTTTTATCTATCTATTATTTTTCCAATTTTTCACAAGTGTTGTTTAATGGAGGAAGGGCATTTTCACAGTATTTCCTAAAATATGTTTTTCTTCTAGAGAAAGTTTTATTCATTTATTTACTTAATCAGTTATCTATTTTAACAACAACAATATGCAAATATTATAAACAAAAAAAACTAAAATATAAGTATATTTCCTATATTCCTTTAGTCTGGCAGAAATAAAAGCAGTTTTTATTTTTTTGAAAACTAATATTAAGATCAATATTATTAGCCCTCTTAAGATTTTTTTTTTTTCGACTGGCTCAACCACTATTGTCCAATGACTTGCCTATTTTACCTGCCTTGCTTAATTAACCCAATTAAACCTTAAAATTGCATTTTAAGCTGAATACTAGTATTATGCAAAATGGCTAACAGACAAAATAAATTATTAAAACTATTGTGTTTAAAAATGTGCTGAAAAAAATCTTCTCTAAGTTAAACAAACAGCCCTTGGGAAATTTCTCAGGTCTACACAATAAAATAATCAACAACTATAAATATTGTTATACTGCCTTTTTATAATCTGAAATACTGAATACTGATTTTAAAAAGTTTTACTACAAAAAATATGATCTAACTTATATATAATAAATAATACAAATAAATAGCAGGTAAAAATTACTTATGACTTTAATATGTAAAAAGATACAAAAAGTATTGTCTTTAAAAATATACTTAAAAAATAAACTTAAATTACTAAAACAAATATGTATACGAGCTTGTATACAAGGTATATTTACATGAAATATGTATATTTTTATTCAAACATGGAATATTTATAATTATTGGAACATCATTTTTGCATAGAAGTAAAAGTATTTGTTTGTTATTAGGAGAAAATAAAAAGGCTATAGGAAAACATAGTTTAATGACAACAACAAATTAGATAATAATTTATCTAATTGGGTTGCTAAAGATGATTTATAGTGCAATGAAAAAAAGATTTCTGCAAAATTGTTGCAAACAACTTATATAGGCTGAATTTAAACAAATGAAATGTAATGTTCAACGTAATTTGTTTGTTTAAAATTGGGTTGTTCAGCCCAAATAAAGTGTTTACAACTACTTACCTTAAAAAAAATAGTAAATCCAAGGAATCAAATTTGAATAATTTTTTTCAGTGTGCCAAAAGTGTTCATTGTTTTTATATTATAAAATATTAAATGTTCTGTTAATAGTTTTACAATTTTTAATTAAATATTAAAGGGCACCTATGGTGAAAAGTCTACTTTTCAAGCTGTTTGACCAGACATATGTGTAGGTATAGTGTATAGACCGTCATATTGGGGTGATATAAATACACCCAGTGCTTTTTTTTTCAATTTAACAACATAAAAATGGTGGACCATTTGGATCGGTTTTCAGACCGACCGCATCTTGACATAGGAGTGCGGTCCCCTCAGCCACCAATATTGATTGACAGGCGCGTCATCATATCCTCAGTTTGTTGATTCATGTCCGCCATTTTCAGTGTGCGAGTCAAAGCGATGACACCAAAGAAACACCCTTGCTCTATTTTTAGATGTAAGGCTCATTGAGCTCAACACAAGATCAACATTCACCACATGATCGCTTTAATCTGAGCCATTGTTTGTAACTTTAGGTAGGTTTGCAAACGTGTACTTTTTCATTGCGTCTACCTTAAACTTCAGCCGTTTGCATTTCTCGCAGTCACAGAAGCTCCCGGTCATCTTAACTAGGTGTAGCTGGAAAGTGCGAGCGCGTTGCCTCACGTGCGCCTCCCTCCATTGGAAATAAAATAACGAACTTGCCTGCAGATTGCACACCAGAAACGCCGCTCGGCGTCGCACCAAGCAGCGCCATGCATTTTAGAATTCTAAACATAGGTTTCTATCAGGGTACACACAACACTAGAATAATGACATTATAATAAAAAAATCTGAATTGTGTTTTGAACTGAACCTAAAGTGGCACACTCAGAACCATAATATTAATATTAAATCATAAAAAGGTGTAAACTAGATCCCCTTTAATATGATATAATCAGCATTTGTAAGAAAGAAAGACACACAAGAACGCAAATTACATAGACATATATTTATATGCATATGAATAAAAACACATGTACATATTGTACAATATCTTGGCTTTTTAGCCAAACCATGAGAAAGGCTCTTTTTGCCACAGAACACAAACATTTTTTTCTTTAAATAAGTGCAAATAGTTAATGAGACAAAGAATTGTAAAGCATTTGTATTTTTTCATTCATTTTTTTTTTTGTTTCTGTAAGATCACATAATAATACAACATGAAAATACTGTGCAAAGACTCATATATGTACATACTGTTTAAGTGTTTTCTTATTTGTGAGAAGCTGGTGCCATTATGCAGTTTTTCTTAAATTATTATCATCGTTTTTTTTGACACATACGCTATACTGCCAGAAAAAAGCTTATGGCTTTACTTACATATAATCTATGTGCCAGAACAAGAGCACTGACCACTGAGCCTTTACAATGGAAGCAAATGTGGACGTGAGATCAGATAGAAAATAAAGTCTTTCCACACACTCACAGCAAACTCAAACACGCTTTACAATCACATCTGTGGTAACGTTATTTGTATTTGCTGTCTTTGCATGTCCACCATATCTGTGTAATCACATCTAATGGCATATTGGACCTATAATTAAAGGGATGAAAATGTTGTAATCCCCCCCAAAAAATTCAGCTTTTCGACTGTTTGCTTCGTTTAGTTTTAGTCCTCAATTATAATGTGAACAAAATAACCAGGTTAAGGAAACATTTTTGGAGATATCTATCAAAATAAAACAGAAAGGGGAGAAAATAGGTGCAAATGTTGTTGTGATTAAAATAAATCTGCTTTTGAGGTCTTGCTTTATTTAGTTTTAGTCCTCAGTTATTAAGTTAACAAAATAGCCAGCTTTAGGAAAAGAAATTGGCAAAATCTATCAGAATAAGTCAGAAAAGGGATAAAAAGAGGTGCAAATGTTGCAGTTATCCAAAAAAAAAACTGCTTTTGAAGTCTTGCTTTATTGAGTTTTAGTGCTTTAGTTATAATGTGAACAAAATAACCAGTTTTAGGAAACATTTTTGGGAAAAAATCTATCAGAATTAGACAGAAAGGGGAGAAAAAGGGGTGCAAATGTTGTGAAGAACACAAGAAAATAAATCTGCTTTGAGGACTTGCTTCATTTAGTTTTAGTTCTCAGTTACTGTAAACAAAATGGCCAGCTTTAGGAAAATAAATTGGCAAAATCTATCAGAATAAGACAGAAAGGGGATAAAAAAGAGGTTCAAATGTTGCAGTGATAAAAACAATGTGCTTTATGAGGTCTTTTAGTTTTAGTCCACAGTTATAATGTGAACAAAATAGCCAGATTTAGGATTTTTTTTGTTGCAGAAATCTGTCAGAATAAGACAGAAAGGGGATAAAAAGAGGTGCAAATGTTGTAGTGATCAAAAAAAAAAAAATCAGCTTGCTTTATTTAGTTTTAGTCCACAGTTATAATGTGAACAAAATAGCCAGATTTAGGGCGGAAAAAGGATGGAGCCAAACAAAATTGCAGTGATAAAAAAAAACAGCTTTTTGGGGTCTTGATTTTAGTTTTAGTGCTTTAGTTATAATGTGAACAAAATAACCAGTTTTAGGAAACATTTTTGGAAAAAATCTATCAGAATTAGACAGAAAGGGGAGAAAAAGGGATGCAAATGTTGTGAAGAACACAAGAAAAAAATCTGCTTTGAGGACTTGCTTCATTTAGTTTTAGTTCTCAGTTACTGTAAACAAAATGGCCAGCTTTAGGAAAATAAATTGGCAAAATCTATCAGAATAAGACAGAAAGGGGATAAAAAAGAGGTTCAAATGTTGCAGTGATTAAAAACAATGTGCTTTATGAGGTCTTGCTTTTAGTTTTAGTCCACAGTTATAATGTCAACAAAATAGCCAGATTTAGGATTTTTTTTTGGGGCAGAAATCTATCAGAATAAGAAAGAAGGGATAAAAAGAGGTGCAAATGTTGTAGTGATCAAACAAACAAACAAACAAAAAATCAGCTTGCTTTATTTAGTTTTAGTCCACAGTTATAATGTGAACAAAATAGCCAGTTTTAGGATTTTTTTTTTTTTGTGCAGAAATCTATCAGAATAAGAAAGAAGGGATAAAAAGAGGTGCAAATGTTGTAGTGATCAAAAAAAAAAAAAAAAAATCAGCTTGCTTTATTTAGTTTTAGTCCACAGTTATAATGTGAACAAAATAGCCAGTTTTAGGGCGGAAAAAGGATGAAGCCAAACAAAATTGCAGTGATTAAAAAAAAACAGCTTTTTGGGGTCTTGCTTTTAGTTTTAGTGCTTTGGTTACAATGTGAACAAAATAACCAGTTTTAGGAAACATTTTTGGATAAAATCTATTAAAATAAGGGAGAAAAAGGGGTTGCACATTTTGTGGTGATCCAAAAAAATCTGCTTTGAGGTCTTGCTTCATTTAGTTTTAGTCCACAGTAATAATGTTAAAAAAATTGCCAGATTTTTGTGACGCTCCAGAGACAGACGAGTCTTCGCTGAGGCCAGCTTCCAGCCTCCGCCACTAAGACTGCAGCTCTGCACAAGACGTTTGGCCAGCGGAGAAATTAAAATGGTGGTGCCCAACTGAGTCTGGTTTCTCTCAAGGTTTTTTTTCTTCACTTTCGCCTTTAGTGAAGTTTTTTTTCCCTCTCCGCTGTCGCCACTGGCTTGCATGGTTCAGGATCTGTAGAGCTGCGCATCGTTGGATTTGCTCTTCAGTATTTGGACTCTCAGTAGTGATTATTAAACCACACTGAACTGAGCTAAACTGAACTGAACTTAAACACTACAAACTGAACTACACTGTTCCTATTTACTGTGACCTTTTATGTGAAGCTGCTTTGACACAATCTACATTGTAAAATTGAATTGAATCTACATTGTATAAGCACTATACAAATAAAGGTGAATTGAATTGAATTGAATTGAATTTAAGAAACATTTTTTGGAGAAATCTATCAGAATAAGACAGAAAGGGGATAAAAAGAGGAGCAAATGTTGTAGTGATCCAAAAAAAAATCAGCTTTTCGAGGTCTTGCTTCATTTAGTTTTAGTCGTCAGTAGTAATGTTAACAAAATAACCAGTTTTAGAAAACAATGTAATAAATTTCACCAAAAAAAAAAAACAAAAAACAAGGAAAAAGAGAGCAAATGTTGTAATGATCCAATACAAAAATCAGCATTTCGAGGTCTTGTTTCATTTAGTTTTAGTCCACATTTATAATGTTAACAGAATAGCCACATTTAGGAAGCAAATTGGCCAACTCTATCAGAATAAGACAGAAAGGGGGAAAAAAGAGGTGCAAATGTTGTAACAAACCAAATAAAAATCTGCTTTGAGGTCTTGCTTCATTTAGTTTTAGTCCTTATAATGTTAACAAAATAACCAGTTTTAGGGGGGGGAAATTGGACAAAACCAATCAAAATAACAAAAAGTTAGAAAAATGGGTGCAAATGATGTAGTGATAAAAAAAAAATCAGCTTTTCGAGGTCTTGCTTCATTTAGTTTCGGTCCTCAGCTCTAATGTTATCAAAATAACATTGCATATTTAGAGGAGATTTTGAGAGATTTTGCCAAAAAAAATAAGACAGAAAGAGGGAAAAAAAGGAATTCAAATGTTGTAGTGATCCAATGAAAAATCAGCTTTTCGAGGTCTTGCTTCGTTTAGTTTGAGTGCTTTAGTTATAATGTTAAAGAAATAGCTAGTTTTAGGAAACTATTTGAGGGATTTCAGCAAAAAACAAGACAGAAAGGAGGGGAAAGGGTGCAAATGTTGTGGTAATCCAACAAAATGTTTTGTTTTTTGAGGTCTTGCATTATTGTTTTAGCCCTCAGTTATAAGTATATATAGTTTTTTTTAGAGAGATTTTGCCAAAAAAAAGGGGGGGAATAGGAGGCAAATGTTTAAAAAAACTCTGCTGAGTCCTCAGTTACAATGTTATATAAATAACCAAATATTTTGAGAGATTTCACCAAAAATAAGACAAAGACGAGAAAAAGGAGTTCAAATGTTACAGTGATCAAACTAAAAATCTGCTTTACGAGGTCTTGCTTATTTTATTGTTAGTCGCCAGTAGTAATGTTATCAAAATAACCAGTTTTAGGAAACATTTTGAAAGATAACAAAAAAAAGAAAAACAAAAGAGAAAGGAGGAGAGAAGGAGAAAGAAATTACTTTTTTACTCTGGTGAGCATTGAATGTATAACCTTCAGTTGCAGAAGTTCAGTCTGCGGTGAATTATTCATGATGCTTATAGAAAATAACCATGTTTGACAACAACACCACTGCTGCAATGAGACTTTTTATGCGCACGTTACCGTCCATTTGTAGTGAAATATTGCATGTTAAACCAAATGTTTCTTAGTTCTCTATATATCAGAGCAATTTAGTAAGGTTGATTTGGAATGGATAGTTCATCCAAAACTGAAAATTCAGTTTTGTCTTCATTTATTCACCCTCGTGTGTTTTTAAAGCTGTATGACTTTCTTGCACTTGAAGCATTTGAATTATTTACGCTGCAAGTTGCATGTACAGTATTTCACGAACAATTTGGCCGTCATATCTTGAAATATTATTACAATTCAATTTTAAAACATTTAAAATGTTAAATTATTGTCCCTCCTGTCAAAATTGTAATTCTTTTTTTCCAAGCTATGTTTAACAGAGTAAGGACATTTTCATAGTATTTCCTTATTTTTTAGTCTGGAAAATAATAAAATATATATATTTGGAAAATTGTTTTTAATGTCAATATTATTATCCCACATTGCACTGTTGTCCAATAACTTGCCTAGTTAACCTAATTATCCTATTTAATTAGCACTTTAAAACAAATACCAGTATCTTGCATCTTAACCAGAAAAATATTATGCAAAAAAGAATTTAATTATTAGAAATGAGTTATTAAAACGACACTGTCAATTTCCTGTAGAATCTACAGTAACCTACTGTACATCAATTACAGCAATGATGCTGTATTTAAATATACAGTACCATTTATCTTGCTGTATATGTATATACAGAATTATATATCTTTATTGTAAAATAGTCATGCAGCTTTTAAGTACAGTAACATGTGCATCACAATCCTACAGTAAAATACAGTTCATATTACAGTTAAATACTGTGTCATTGACAGTAATCGTTAATAGTGTATTATGTTTAAAAATGTTCGGAAATCATTTAATATAATCCAGTGCATCCTTACTCCAAATATTTGTATCACAGTTTACACAAATGAATAGCCAGCATAACAGTTTTTCACATTAAGAGTAATAAGAAGTGTTTTAAGCAGCAAATCTGCATAAGAGATTTCTTTCTGGACTAGGCATGGGACGATAACCGGTTTCAAGGTTTACCTCGGTTTGGAAAAGTCACAGTTTTAATAGCACTGAAATGTTCTGTTACACCATTCTCATATGTACGTTTTTTAAAGTATATTTTCGATGTGTTTAAAGAAATCTGTGTTTTTGAAACTCAAAAAA
This sequence comes from Danio aesculapii, assembly GCF_903798145.1. Classification (NCBI taxonomy): domain Eukaryota; kingdom Metazoa; phylum Chordata; class Actinopteri; order Cypriniformes; family Danionidae; genus Danio; species Danio aesculapii. The sequence goes on from NC_079441.1 coordinate 6,733,843, forward strand.
GAAAGCAGAGGTCAATGATTTATTTTAATTACTTAGCCGGACACGTTTACTGCTCCAAAATATTATAAATGTTTCTTAAAATAAAATAAATTGTGTTTAACAGGGAAAAAAAGTTGTTTTTTTTAACCCAGACATTTAAAAATAACTTATTTTAGAGCAGTAATCAGAATAGCGTGATACTGTAAAACCGTGGTACTTTTATCCAACACTCTCAGAAATAAAGGTACAAGAGCTGTCACTGGGGTGGTACCTTTTTGAAAGGTACATATTTGTACTTAAAGGGTACTTATTAATACCTCAAGGGTACATACTAGTACCAAAGAAGTACAAAAGAGTACCTCTGAGGTTCCAATATATACCTTTTAAGTACAAATATGTACCTTTCGAAAAGGTACCACCCCAGTGACAGCTCTTGTACCTTTATTTCTGAGAGTGAAGTGACAGTATCATACTGTCAGAAATTTATACCGGCACATGCCTATTCTGAATTGTCACTTCTATCAAAAACATCTTAAAAATCTCACTTAACTCCAGATGTTTAACTGGTAGTGTAATGGCTTTTCCCCATTCAGCTTTTTAAAAGTTTATAGTAATGTGACTTTCAGAACATCTTGCTTATCCAGTCATTGCTTGTTCATTCCTGAACATTTCTCTTTTGCTTCCTGTAGAAGATCCACCATTCAACTGAAGTTTGGACTGACATCATGGTGAGTAAATGAAGCTGTTTTTCATTTTTGGACTGAACTACTCCTTCAACGTCCAATCTATGCTACTAGATTGGATGTGAAATGGCTGATAAAAGTAGAGCATGTTGATTTTCTATTAAGATCTACTGCCTGAAAGGTGTTGTTCACACTGACAGCCGTTTCTAACATCAAAGACCAGAAGTTTTTCGTTCTGTACGTGGCGACAACTGTTGATCAGATTTAGTTCAGTAAAACTGTAGATGCAGAGACTCAGCAATTTGCAGCCATTGAAACTGCTGTCACTGTGAAAAACCCTTGAGCAGAGTGAAAGAGCACTCTCATGCAAAAAACACACACCAGCTCACTTAATGCAAAATAAAACATCTGACAAGACTCGTTTCAACTCAACCAGACAATAAGGATTTCACTCAGCACTTTGTGAGGCAAACATGTGTAAATTGTTTGTTTTTTTGGTGTTTTTTGGGCCACATATATAAAAAATGTCTTAGAGGGGAGAAAAAAGGGTGCAAATGTTGAAGTGGTCTGATTTTTAAGGTGTTGCTTCATTTAGTTTGAATCCTCAATTATAATGTTAACAAAATAACCAGTTTTAGGAAACATTTTGATCAATTTTGCAGACAGAAAGAGGAGAAAATAGGTGCAAATGTCCAAAAAAATCAGCTTTTTAAGAGATTTTGATTCATTTAGTTTTAGTGCTCAGTTATAACCTCATAAAAACCAAACATTTTGAGAGATTTCACCAAAAAATAAGAGAAAGTGAAGTAAAAAATGACTTCTTGTTTTTTTTTTTAACTATTATGAACAATGACTGTATAATGTTTGTATACAAGACTAGATTCAACTTAACCAGACAATAAGGATTTCACTCAGCACTCTGTGATGCTAACATGTGTAACTTGTTTTTTGGTGTGTGTTTTTGGCCACAGAAAAAAATTAGAGGGGAGAAAAAGGGTGCAAATGTTGAAGTGGTCTGATTTTTAAGGTCTTGCTTCGTTTAGTTTGAATCCTCAATTATAATGTTAACAAAATAACCAGTTTTAGGAAACATTTTTATAAATTTTGTAAACAGAAAGGGGTGAAAATAGGTGCAAATGTAAAAAAAAATCAGCTTTTTAGAGGTTTTGATTCATTTAGTTTTAGTGCTCAGTTATAATGTTAAAAAATAACCAAAGATTATGAGAGATTTCACCAAAAAATAAGACAGTTTGTGGAGTAAAAAATGACATCTTGTTTTTAGAGCAATGAGCAATGACTGTATAATGTTTGTATACAAGACTAGTTTCAGCTCAACCAGACAATAAGGATTTCACTCAGCACTTTGTGAGGCAAACATGTGTAAATAGTTTTTTTTTTTTGTGCGTTTTTTGGGCCACATATCAAAAATGTCTTAGAGGGGAGAAAAAGGGTGCAAATGTTGAAGTGGTCTGATTTTTAAGGTCTTGCTTCATTTAGTTTGAATCCAGTTTTAGGAAACATTTTGATCAATTTTGCAGACAGAAAGAGGAGAAAATAGGTGCAAATGTCCAAAAAATCAGCTTAAGAGATTTTGATTCATTTAGTTTTAGTGCTCAGTTATAACCTCATAAAAATCAAACATTTTGAGAGATTTCACCAAAAAATAAGAGAAAGTGGAGTAAAAAAATTATGTCTTGTTTTTTTTAAAACTATTATGAACAATGACTGTATAATGTTTGTATACAAGACTAGATTCAACTTAACCAGACAATAAGGATTTCACTCAGCACTCTGTGATGCTAACATGTGTAACTTGTTTTTTGGTGTGTGTTTTTGGCCACAGAAAAAAATTAGAGGGGAGAAAAAGGGTGCAAATGTTGGAGTGGTCTGATTTTTAAGGTGTTGCTTCATTTAGTTTGAATCCTCAATTATAATCTTAACAAAATAACCAGTTTTAGGAAACATTTTGATCAATTTTGCAGACAGAAAGAGGAGAAAATAGGTGTAAATGTCCAAAAAAATCAGCTTTTATAGGTTTTGATTCATTTAGTTTTAGTGCTCAGTTATAATGTTAAAAAAAAACAAAGATTTTGAAAGATTTCACCAAAAAATAAGAGAAAGTGGAGTAAAAAAATGACATCTTGTTTTTAGAGCAATGAGCAATGACTGTATAATGTTTTTTTTTAATATACAAGACTAGTTTCAGCTCAACCAGACAATAAGGATTTCACTCTTCAGCACTTTGTAACGCAAACATGTGTAACTTGTAACATGTTTTTGGGCCACAAAAATTCAAAAAAGGACTCCAAAAAAGTTTGCTACCAAATCTTACCCAATGTGAATTGGTGCATGTAATTTTTTTTTGGACTTGTTCATGCAAAATGCTCAGTATAGCGACACTGTAAAAATATATCTGTGAATGAACTGATCTTGTGATTAATTTTTCCCTTTTTGTGCTTTTGAATTGCATTATGTGACATTGCTCTTGATTTTTAACAATAAAAGTGACTTTTATTGATATTTTTAAAAGTTTGAAGTGATATATTGTCTCTGTCAATCTTCTAAACTATGGTAAAATAGCATGCACTGTACAAAAATGCAGGGTTCCACATAATTCATTCATGTCTTCCCAACACAAATCAATTAAGTTAACTTAACAAGTTTAAGTTAATTGAACAAAAAACAAGTAAGCTGTCCCTAAACAATCTGAAGAATCATGTCGTTTCAGCTCATTTTAAATAAGTAGTTTGAATATAATTATTTTTTTAGTAAATGTAATAATCTGCCAGTACTTTTTCTGTTATTTTATTGACTCAGTTCTCTCTATATTACTTTCTATACTAATATAAATAGTTTCAAACTACTAAAATATCAATAAAAGCCACTTTATTAAACTGCAGAGTTGAATTGTCAACATCAAAAGTCGACAGAGCAGAGATCAAGATCCCATAATGCAATTCACAAACTTAATATAAATGGCAAATCAGGAAAATATGGAGCCTGTTATTTTTCACACTGTATTTCTATATAAGACACAGGCTACAACATTATATTTTACCTATAAAACTACTGGATGTGTTAGTCTTAGCTTTGGTGGAATACTTTGTGTTATTATTTTAGAAGTTGGGAAGTAGATGTGTTTGACTATTTTTTTCAACAAATGGAAAAGTTTGAGAATTAAAAAAAAAACAAGTTTTCAGCAAAAATAACAAACAAAAATCATTTTAAAAAGTGCATTTGAGGTAATAATTAGCAGATTAAAGGGATAGTTCACCCAAAAATGAAAATTGTTATTATTTACTTTTTACTTGTTTTAAACCTATTTGAGTTTCTTTATTCTGCTAAACACAAAATAAGATATCTTGAAGAATGCTGAAAACCTGTAACCTTTGATTTCCATAGTATTTGTTTATCTTACTATAAAAGTCAATGGTTACAGCACTTAAGCATTCTTCAAAATATCTTCTTTTGTGTTCAGTAGATTAAAAAAAGTCATAAGGGTTTGGAACCACTTGAGGTAGAGTAGTGGGTTTGTAATTCTGAAGTTAAATAAAGGGTGACAATCTGACCCAACGGCTCTGAGAAGATGGTTGACATCCATCACTAATACTGATAGGGAAAGTTGAGAGTTTAAAAAAAGATTTCTAAATTTCAAGTCTGGGATTTTTTTTCTTGAAAACTGTTTAAAAAATGTCTAATTGTGCATAGTTTTGATCTAGTGTTGAGTGGTGAACATGCATGTAATCTGCAGCCCATATACAGATAGTGTGAAACTGACATGCACAATTCATAATTTAACATCGTCTAAGATCTCAAAGAATAAAAGCAGATGCTGAAAGACTCAAAGTGACCATCGGTTTATCTTGGAAGTCAATGATTAGCCCTTTGTGTCAGTTTACATTTGGAAGCAGTGAGGAAGCATGTAAACGGGGCAATATAATGCTGTTTAAATAAAGAGATAAGCTAATATTTTAAAGTGGTGTGCATTGCGTCAGCTTATCTTTGATGAGAGATGCTCGTATTAGATGTGATCATTCTGCGTTTTAATAAAGACCTGTAAAACGCCCAAATTTAATAAGTAAATAAATAATCATTCTGTCCACTGAACTCCCATCGTCAAGGTCCAGCACAAAATAAATGGCATCAAATTCGTCAGTGCCTTGCTTTTGTTACTGTACGTGTTCACTCAGATAATTCTCTCATTCGTATACTTTCATACAGACACACATTTATATCGACACAAAGCTCCCGATGTCAGTTCATTTAGAGCAGCATAAAAACGTACCACAATGTTGATCTTCTTTTCATCCATTTTTTCTTTTTTTTTTTTTTAACACCCATTTGGAAACAAACTTGCAAAATAATTTAGCCTTAGTTACAGTTACATTTACAGCGTTCTCCTTCGTCCACAAAGATTTAAAGGCCTGTTCGCACAAAAGGATGAAAACTATAGTGCTAGTTTACATATAGAAATTATTCTGAATTCTGAACAAAATAAATAATAAAATAAAATTGCAGTCCACAGCAAGACTTGAAAATAAATTTTCCCAGCTTATGAACGATAAAAAAAAAAACACAGTAACAGCCAAGAATTAGAGGTGCACTGAAATAAAAATTCAGTGCCGAAACTGAAAATTCTGAATGCGCTTGGTCAAAAATCAAAACCAAAAATGCTTTGTAATAATTATTTATTTATTTATTTTATAAATAGTATAAAGTAATTTGGTAAGACTTTTTGATTTTAACCTAATAACGTAAAGATTATACAGATTTAAAAAAACACAAGCCAATAAAATTATTTTATTAAGCGTATAATTTTATTGCCAGTGTATAAAGGTTATTGCACACTGAATCCAAAATTTTCGTCCGTAATTTCCGCACGTTAGAAAATAAATAAACCTCATGTTGTGTGAATTGCATTGACACACTTCCTCCGTAACTTTTGTCCATTATATAAATACTCAAGCCGGAATTAGGTTTTTTTTCTGCTTTTTGCATTCAAAAAAGCATTTTGAGAGGTGTTTTGACAGTTCAGAGCCACTGTACAAGTGAAAAGCTAAATACAGAATGCTGTCATTTGAGCTACAGATAACTTTATGACAAACACAGTGCATAAAATAAAGATAAAATGTGGCGGACAGTTGAGAAGCCCTACATGCTGGGTTCAGTGACTGCTGCTGCTTGGTGTGTGTGTGTGTGTCCATATATTTGCTGTACTGCCCATAGACATTATAAAAGAAAGCGTGGTACGCTTTCGGTCTGTTGCTTCAACACGTCAACGTGGCTACCATCTATTATAATGTCTATGGTACTGCCAGACTCTGTTCAGGATTTGTCTATGTATGTGAAGTATCACAAGCAATGTATCAAAGTTCCACTCATTTCCTGAAATAAACTTTGCATTGGATGAACACAATATGCTGCAGCCTATTCCTCTTTCTTTTTCTACTTTGGAGAAGAGAGAGAACAGTATCACTGCTTCAATTGACTCCGAAATGTTATTCGTTTTTTCGTAATGGATTAATGAATACGCATTGGACTCGGTGTGCAAGGTTCGTTTACGTGACAAATTGTTTGCATTCGAATATGAAAGAAACGCATATGAGAATTTCGGAGTTCAGTGTGCAAAGACCTTTCTTAAATTTGCAATGGCAGCACAATAGGGTAGATGCCGAGCTAGTGTTTTTCCCAAACTGATAAACTTCCGGTGACCCGTGAGTTTTTTTTCCATTTTATACGGTTCCTTTTACAGCATCGATATTGTAATGTTATTCATATATAATCAGTTAAATAGACTTTGGCATTTAATTAGTTGCTCAAGCGTAAAACGAGACAAATAGCTGTTTACTCGCACTCGCCCGTCAAAATCAGCAAGCTAGCGCAGAAGCTCCATTGAATATACTGGGGTAAAATAAATGGTCATATTATAAAGACATGTCAGCCAGTGGAGATTGCTGATTTTTAAAGAAAACAGACCTCAAATGTGCCGAATTTAATGATTAATCGTGGAAACAATTAACCCAGGTTACTGGCAAAATAAAAGTCCTATTAGCATGCTTCGGCATATACCCTACAGAGTATGGCTGCAGGAACAAGCACACTACATAGATAATAATGACCTGTCGGTGCGTTTTTTGAGCGGACTGCTTTTTTAGTGAACATAAATATTTGTGTACATGATAAATATATACATGTACATGAGCTGAAAACCCACAGAGTGGAATATTAAGCTGCTTTGAACTTTGACCACAGCATGCAAGCAAGCAAATCGATGGTGTGCTCTGCTGCCTTGCAATTTTTCAGCTCAAACTTTCAACTGTTTTTCTCTTTCAACTGAAAGGCAGCCAAAAGTTCAGTGCATCTCTAATCAGAAATCATCCTGCATTAAAAAAAAGGGCATTTAAAGGAGACGACAAAACTTCAGTGCTTCTAATAAACAACATTATCGTGCGTTGGTGTGGATGTTGATATAGTTAACAATCTAGGTGCGAACAGGCCTCAATTCTGAGGCTTTCTTCACCAAACACGGCAATGCAAAAAAATGGAAGAAAACCTGTGGTCAATGAAATTCAGCGAACACAGCGATGCTTAATTACAGGCTTGGTCCCAAACGCTCCTCCTTACCAAAACGATGGAGTCCGACTGGCCTTGATTTTGGTTGTAGGCACTATAGCGCAAAGACGGGCCAGCGAGACGTGGATCCCAAAGCCGTTCAATCTCTTTGTTCGTTTTGCGAACCTCCGCTCCATCCGATTGGATGTTCGCGGCACAGGTGAGACCCCTGAGACAGGTAGAGGGGAGAAGATTACAGGAGCGCTTTTAGGACACTGTCTTCTTCCCTCCTAACTCTCCGTCCTTGCGCTCTATCCTCATGTAGGGCTCGAACGCTGACGTCCCGCAGCCGTATCCCGATGGCAGTTCGTGATGGGCGCCGCTCAGGAGAGGCATGGTAAAGCAAAGGGATGGTGGCGGGACGCCCAGCCGCGGTGAAGGTGGAGTGCCAGTTAAAGAAGACAGCGACAGTCCGAACGTCCCGCTGCCAGCTCCGGGAGGTGTGGTGGAGCTACTCACCCCTGAGGAGGTGGACACAGACGGGCTGCCCAGCAGAGAGCCGTTGCCTGGGTGTGGGTGCCCCAGCAGTGGGTTAGGAGGAGGCGCAGGTACAGAGAGAAGACGCCCCTGCTCCAGGAGACGCAGAATGTTGCATGTGGCGAGGGATTCGGAGGTGGACGATGAGCGCTTGTCTGTGTCCTTGGTCTGGTCCTTCTTCTGTTTGGTGCGGCGGTTTTGGAACCACACTTTCACCTGCCAAACAAGAGCGAACATTGTTATGCACCTTATTTTTGTTGGATGCATAAGACTTTGGAATTACCCCAATTTTTTAATTCATTCATTCATTGTCCTTCAGCTTAGTCCTTTATTTATCAGGGGTTGCGACAGTGGAATTAACCGCCAACTATTCTAAGATACAATTTACGCAGTACATGCCCATCCAGTACTGGGAAAAACCCATACACTCTCACATTTACACACTCACTCATACACTATGGCCAATTTTATTCATTCATTTTCTTTTGCAGCTTAGTCCCTTTATTAATCTGGGGTCACCACAGTGGAATGAACCACCAACTTACCCAGCAAATGTTTTACGCAGCGGATGCCCTTTTAACTGCAACCCATCACTGGGAAACATCCACACACACTCATTCACACACATACACTACGGACAATTTAGTTCATCCAAATCACCTATAGTGTATGTGTTTGGACTGTGGAGGAAACCGGAGCAACTGGAGGAAACCCACACCAACACGTGGAGAACATGCAAAATCCATACAGAAATACCAACTGGCCCAGCCGGGACTCAAACCAGCGACCTTCATGCTGTAAGGTGACAGTGCTAAGCACTGAGCCAATAAAATAATTTGAAATAAAAGCATATGCTAAAATATTCGAAATAAATGTATGCTAAAAATTGTATGTATAACTAGCTAACAATTTATGTCCTGGGAACATTTTCCTAACATTCTGTTTTGGTTGTGGGAATGGTGATTTAAAATCATGTCTGCATAAAGTTGCCTGAATGTTTTTGTAAGGTTAGCATAGACCAGGGATGGGCAAACTCGATCCTGGAGGGCCGGTGTCCCTGCATAGTTTTGCACCAACCCTAATCAAACACACCTGCTTGTAGCTTTCTAGTGATCTTGAAGACACTAATTAGGGTGTTCAGGTGTGTTTGATTAGTGTTGGAGCAAAAGTCTGCAGGGACACCAGCCCTCGAGGATCGAGTTTGCCCATGCCTGGCATAGACTGAAAAAAATTGTCCATTGTATTTCCAATATTTTTTAAAGGTAAGTGGTTGCAAACAATTTATATGGGCTGAATTTAAACAAAGAAATTAAGCCGAACATTACTACATTTAATTTGTTTAAGTTCAGCCTGTATAAATTGTTTGCAACCACTTACCTTTAAAAAATGTTGGAAATACAATGGACCATTTTTTTCAGTGTAACATTCCTGCAATGCTCTTTCCACCTAAATCCTCCCAAAATGAAAACGTTCTATGAGCATCAATATGGAACATTCCAAAAATGTTCAAATGCTGACAGAATATTTAAAGGTTAGCATAACGTTCTTTTCTACCTAAATCTACCTAAAATGTTGTGTTCTCTAAACTGTTCTAATTGTGTTCTTTTCAACATTAGTAGAACATTCATCATGTAGAAATAATGTAAAAAGAACATCATACTAATAATGTTTTCTATCAACATTACGAGAACGTTTTCTAATTAGTAATAATGCTATGAGAATGTTCTATAAATGTTATTTTAAAAATGTTTTGTTTAACATTCAGACAGTTTTTGAAGGAATGCTAGTTGTGGGAACGTTCCCAGTTAGCTGGATAGAAATATTGTAAAACTGTAACTTTGTGAAATTATATCACAATTTGAAATGACTGTTTTCTCTTTTAATGTTTGTTATTTTATTTAATTAGATACTTTAAAGCTTATAGTATTTAATCTCAGGTGTTTCTTCAGAAATCATTCAAATTCTATTTTTCTCAAACATTTCTTCTTCTTATTATTATAAATATAAAAAACAACTACTGCTATATATATTTTATAGCCACCGTGACATATTTATTTGATATGTGCTACGTTCTTTATAATATACTGACACGGTGCTCACTTGTTATTATTTTTCAATTAATATTAATAATGTTAAAACTGCAATATTTTAATACAACTATTACAACTGCTTTCTAACTTTCAGCATCATTACTCCAGTTTTGAGTGTCAAATGATGATTCAAAAACTAGTTTATTTTGTTGAATTTGTATTAAATTGAAAATCAGTTTAAAAAGCATCTTTAGTTATTAATTTAATGCATCTTTCCTGAATATTCTGACTTTTAAACTGCAGTGCATCTTGTTTTTCACAAAACAAATAAAACATTGAGAAGTGAAGTTTATTTATAAACTAATTTCGAGAGGAGCACATGCTTATGATTGATCATGGCTGGTGATTCCTAACTCTCTATAAATAACCAGAGTTTCTTACTTTAGTTATCTTCCCCCCTTCCACCCCTACTCCTCCATGTTTACCTTTATAGGGTGGCATGGTGGCCCAGTGGTTAGCACTGTTGCCTTACAGCAAGAATGTCACTGGTTCAAATCCTTAACAGGCTAGTTGTCGTTTCTGTGCGGAGTTTGCGTGTTCTCCCCGTGCTCCTTCAGTCCGGAGACATGTGTCATGGGTGATTTGAGCAATATAAATTAGCAATATAGTCGAGCTCTTAACTAGCAGTATATCTACATATAGCAATTTATAATCTGTCATCAGCTCTAAATAAGGGAGGAGTTCTCGAGATCTACCTGAGCTCAAACTCCCCTCTCACCCTGCAAAGGGCAGGGAGCCCCAGGCTCGAGGATTTTATGAGCTCAGGGCTCTCTCCCGGAACAAACTTTATAATCAATCATCAGCTAAGTGTGAACTCTTGAATTGAATATATAAAAAAATGAACACCAAAATGTATATATTTTTTAATTTGTGAGATTTTTGGGGAAAAAAATCTGCCTCGGCAAAAGTCACTAATAAATAGACCCACACAGAACCTACGTGCGCAGAAATCTGCAGATTTTTGAGCCCATCATCCAATCTATTTATTTATGTGAATGTTTTTATATTGAATACTATGCTAATGTTTAGATAAATCATGCACAATACAATTTGTCTAATAATATTTTCTGCCTTTGTAGTGGATGTATTATATGAGTGAACTTCTCTAGCTTTGCAATCCAAACAATTGGATTTTGATTGTGTGTTGAACATGCTACTTTTTTATTCTTCTGTGTTCAGTTTTCAGCTCCCACACTCTCAAAAATCATTCCACTTAAATCAGCAAATCTTGTTTTTACAATGTTTCTGCACAGAAATATCAAAAAAAAGTCAACAATCTGTCTAAGGCTCTACTAATAATTACCAAAAAAACAAAGCAGGATCTGTTTGTTCAACAACCCTGACACGAAGCCACACCGCAGCAACTCCTCATGGCTTCTTCATAAGTAAAGGTCAATGAAGCATGCCGAAAAGTGCGCTGAACTCAAGTTAAAACCCTGCTAACATCAGGTTAAAAAGTGCATTGAACTCTGTGTGTCCTTGTCCTGCATGTTTAATTGATACAGTGCTGCTTTAATGCAGAGTGTACTCCGGGGTCGACGATGGGTCGAGATCAAGCTCTGCTCATAAACAGAGAGAAAATCAGCCCTATGAAAAATGCATTTGATTCTGACCGGGTTTTTACCTGTCACCTGCTGCTCCGTCCCACCCTGGGGACCATAAAGCAGGAGACGGAGCCATTTTTACACTATACATACAATGCAAAACGCATCAACACATCGCCAGCTCTCAGAAATGCGCATTCACACTCATTTTCTCACTCTTAACGTTTAGGGCTCGAGAACATGGGATGATTGAGGTCCAGATCCCACTTCTACCAACCACCAGCACTTAACACTTGTCTGCACTATGAGACACTTTTGGCACTCTTCACTTGTGTTTAGATGTGTGCATACACAAAAGAAAGGATTTTAGCTTTGCTGTGCTTTCGTGCCGGGTTCAAACTACACAATATTATGTCTGTTATGTATATTGTGATAAAATATTGTGTCTGTTATGATAGCCGGTATCAGAATATGTGGTTTTGACTCATAGGTTCATGTTAAAAACAGATCTGACTATACACGTACACCACCAGCCAATCGTTGAATGACATTTTAGTGATGTCATTGAGAGTGCAAAACTAATATTTGCAGAAACAATGAACTATGACTATATAAGAAGCGTGTTTGCTTTAAGCTTCACAAACCTTTCCTCCATTGCAAAATTTCACCAAGCAGTCTAGTTAGAAAAATAAAACTATAATTGTGAAATAAAATGTTTTTGTTTACTAGAAAAAACTATATTTACAGTAAATAAAAAAACTAAAACTAAAAACAGTCACTGAAAAAAATAACAGAAATAAAATACACTGCAAAAATGCTTTTCTTACACTGTAAAAAATAAATCTGTAAAATTTACGGTAAAAAAACGGCAGCTGTGGTTGCCAGTACTTTACTGTTAAAAATACGGTACAAACCGTAAAAGTAATTTGTCATTTTTACAGTAAACTACCGTATTTTATTAATTTATAGAGGTAATATGTCTGTATTTTGAACTATCAACATCTACACATCTTTGGTTACACAGTTAGACACGTTAGCACACCCATTTGCAGGTGGTGATGAGGAATTTACATATTGAACCAATGCTCATCACAATCAACTTTTCCCACAAGCAGAAAAGTGTAACAACATATAGAAGGTGCCCAGTGTCATTTACACAGCTACTAAACACCATTATGGTAACACGCATAAAATTAAAGTCAGGAAATAAACATTGTTTATCAACATTAGATGTAACATAACTCTCTAATTTACATAACTGATAAGGAAACAACTAAAAAGATCCATAGTAATGTCAACTACAAGCATAAAAAGTGATGTGCCATGCAGGGAATTCTGGGAAAGTCAATTTACGGTTATTCACCATATATATTAAGGAACCATACTGTTAACCAGGTTACGGATTTGTACTGTAGCATTTTTACAGTTTTTTACTGTTGAAATCACGGCCATTTTTTACAGTGTACTTAGAGTTTTTAAGGCACAAGACATGTTTGGCACGATTTGTTGCTATTTTCAGACCAACGCAACACTAACTTTCCCGTTTTGCACCACGCTGTTTAAATATTAAATCCATTTGCGCTACTTTGTGGAGTCATGGGTGTTCCGGTCTATAAAGGAGGCGTGTTAAGGCGCATTGTCGGTGCGTTGCTATTTTGAGAAATTGAAATAGACTGCGCAATTAACCAGCTGAAACCAGGTCTAAAGTCCAGCGCAGAGCGTATTAGTTGTGCGCCTTAAACATGTACACATTGCCTAATTACACGCAGGATGTACAGCAATACACAAATATCTTTACAAATGATAAAAATTTAAGGATTAAAATGTTACAAAAAAGGGGCTTTTTCAATTTATTCATGACAATCTGCATTTGTATAATGTGTTAATATTATCAGTATTATTTTATTATATGCATATTTATATTAGTTTTAATAAAAACTAGTTTAGATTTGTCCTCCTGTCGGGTTTTGGAGATCTCTGCATCACCATATGGGGCATAAGAACAGGACGTGTGTTTGGATATAACTGAATTTAGAAATAGTTTTGAAACAAATCTTTGTGCTTAACAAACAAAATTAATTATGTAGGCTGATGGATGTCTTCAGTGGAGTGAGTACAAAACCGTTTCTTTATCCATGAAAGTAAAGGAGTAAAGTAAAGAGTAAAAGTAAAGAGGCTGAATGGAGGAGTCTCGTTCATGCTCTGTTGAACTGTTTTCTCGCTAGTGAAGCGTTCAGTTTTTCCACTTACAATGTCCGCCATGTAAATAGCAAATGCTCCATGGCGTGACGCAACTGACTCCTAAAGGGAATTGGAGATGAGTCTCTGATTGGTTTAATGCACATCATGTTCAAAACGCACCCATAACTTGTTAAGAAAATAAGCTCAACCCTGTTAGACCATGCTTTGGGGCACAAACCATATTTTTCTGTCCTTAAGGTAGCAAAAGTGGATTTAGACACGCCCTTACTGCTTTTGCGCCCTGCGCTTTAGACTCTGCGTCTAGATCGTTAAAATAGAGCGCTTAATCTTGTTTCTAGTTTAAATATCTAAAAATGTGTAAATCAAGAAGCATTTTCTAGGCAAGCAAAAAATATTGTCTTGTTTTCAGAAATAAGTTAAAGTTGAGTGAGTTTTTTCCATAAAACAAGCAAAATAATCTGCCAATGGGGTATGCAAAATAATCTTGTTTTTGTTTTGTAATAAGATTATTTTGCTTACCATATTGGGAGATTAATTTTCTTGTTTTAAGAAAAAACTCTGTTATAATTTCCAACTGTTCAGTCTTTCATTTTCCTTTAGCTTAGTCCCTTATTTATCAGGGGTCCCCACAGCGGAATGAACCACCAACTATTCCAGCATATTTTTTTACACAGCGGATGCCCTTCCAGCTGCAACCCAGTCCTGGGAAACTCCCGAATTCATACACACACACTATGGCCAATTTAGTTCTTATAGTGCAAGTCTTTGGACTGTGGGGGAAACCGGAGCACCTGGAGGAAACCCACGCCAACACAGGGAGAACATGCAAACTCTATACTGAAATGCCAACTGACTCAGCCAGGACTCGAACCAGTGACCTTCTTGCTGCGAGGCGACAGTGCTAAACACTGAGCCATCGTGCCATGAGATGAGACAGAATTTCCATTATTTTTCTATGTAAACACGGTTGATGGATTGCGCGACCACTCGCGTCTTCTTAAGTGCATCACACATGAGTAGACACGCCATTTAGCTTCATCTTTTACACGCAGCAGCGTTCATAACTGTCAGTTCCACAGCGGTGGACCAATCAGGAGAACTCGAAGGCAGGGCAAGAGTTGCAATCTTTTGTGTAAAAAGTTGGCATGACAATGGCAACATGGTGGAACCACTTCTGATCGCTAAAATAGAGTCAATAAATGCAGTCAGTAAATAATTGTTTACATTACAGTATTAAGACCATTACTTCAAGTGTTTTAGAAGTCCTTTTTAAGGCACTAACAGTCAATTCTTCCATGTTGCGTATGTATATTAGAACTACTTTGCCAATAGAGGATATGTCCTGCCTGTACCAATGCCTGTTAATTCAAAAATACTATATTTACAAGATACACATCTTCTTATGTTTACAAAACTTGTAAAATCTCTTATAGTTCAGATCCTAACGTCTTTTTAATCTTCAACATATTCCAGAAAGGTCCGATTTTCCCAGAATACATGAAGCTGGTCAACATTGACCTGAACACACATCTTTTAGCATTGTGTGGGTAATTCATGAATTTATTTTGCTTAGGCTTAGTCTCTATTTTTAGAGGTTGCCACGGTGGAATGAACCGCCAACTATTCCAGCATATGTTTTATGCAGTGGATGCCCTTCCAGCCGCAATTCATTCAATTCATCTATATTGCATCTATATTGAGGAAACCCATGCCAACACTGGGAGAACATGCAAACTCCACAAAGAAACTCGAACCAGCGACCTTCTTGCTGTAAGGCAGCAGTGCTAACCACTGAGCCACCATGTCACCTGGTGTGGATTATTGTTCACTTTAAATTGTTTTTATAGTATTAAAAAAGTGCACCAGATCTTTCCATTCAGTGGAGACAGTACTTGAAGTATATATTTCAAACCTGCATGCATATCACTTCATTCCCTCTCAGCAGTATCAACTCCATTCATTGGTACTCATCAGTATCAACTCCGTCATAAGACCGTATGACCCTCGGGAATTATTTACATATGTATGAGCGTCTGGTTGACCTCCATGACACCAGCAGCTCAGAAAAAAAACACACTCAGGAAACGAATGTCCGTTTCCGCAAAACCTAAATAAGTCGCTAACAGCTGACTAAAACCCCGGCCAAACAGTTTCGCAAGCAGTAATAAAGCTGAGGCCTGTAACACTGAGATCATAGACCTGATGTGGCCATTAGTGTGAGGATAATGAGATTGTGGCGTGATCCTTTAGAGCTTATGCGAGCATGCTGATGATATGTTTTCCAACCATTCATTAATGCTATACGCATTTGAGAGTATGAAATGTAGACGCAGAACTATTATGCACTTCAAAGCTGTAATCTGCGCATGCATGAATACATGGAGCAAATTCAGATTTAATCTTTCTTTTACATGGCCTAAAGTGGGCGGAGCTTACCTGGTTTTACATTTTAAAACTCTACCGAGGAAACAGCTTTACGTGATAAATTAAATACAAAAAACAACAACAACAACGTATATGATGGAAACGGGGAGTAGAGGAGAGAGAAAAGACGAAAGCAAACAAATCTCCTCCATCGTACATCTACACTATTGGAATTAAATCCTCTTTAATGAGATCCAGGGTTCATTGCTGGGGCAGAGATTACTAAACGCAGGATCTGCATGACCTGGATTTGCTCCCTCGCCTGCGGCGTCCCAATCCACTCGGCTCTCGTTCTTCAGCGAACTCAGAATCTGCACAGGGCGCTGGTGCAGAATGAGCTCCAACATCAATTCATCAGATATTCTTTTTGCTGCCGTACAGAAATCATATCAGTGCTACAGTTATAGCTCCATCTCCACATTAATCTTCTCCATGTATGTTGCTCTTGTGTGTGTGTGTGTGATTTCATGGGCTGTTGTCTGCAGATGGCATATTTAATAAGACGCAGATGTACATGAAGTTGTAAGTCTCATTCATGATACATGAGCTGGATGAAGTACTCTGTAAATTGTGTCTTGTTTCGTTTTTATGTGGGTTGATCTGTTGTGAAATGTCTCGTTTGTTTTACACACAGATCTCATGAGTTTGGGGTTTTGATCAATTCAGATCTGAAATCGAGAATTGATTTTAAAATATTATTAAATTTAGCAAAAGTTAATAGTCAGTGCCGTTTTTATTTGAACCGTGGAGAACACGGACGGATGGATGGATGGATGGATGGATGGATGAAGGGACGAATGGACAGATGAATGGCAGATAGATGGAAACATGGACAGATTGATATTTAGATGAATGGACAGGCAGAAGATAGATGAAAACGGACAGATTGATGAATAGATAGATAGATGGATGGATGGAAACGCAGACAGATGAATGGATGGAGGGACAAATGGATGGCAGATAGATGGAAACTTGGACAGATTGATGAATAGATATATGAATAAATAGACGGCAGACAGAGGATAGATGGAAATAGATGATTGATAAATAAATGGATGGATGGAAATGTGGACAGATGGACAGAGGATACGTGAAAACAGACAGATTGATGAATAGATAGATGCATGGATGGGCGGATAGATAGATGGATGGATGGATGGATAAATTGGTGAATGGATGGATAGAAGAATGGATTGGTGGGTGGATGGATGGATGGACGGATGGAAGATAGATGGAAACATGGACAGACAGACAGATAGATAGATGGATGGATGGATGGATGGAAGACAGAAGGAAACAGACAGATTGATGAATAGATAGATTTATAGAAAGATAGATATATGGAAACATGGACAGATTGAAGAATAAATTGATGGATGGATGTAAGAAAGAGGGAAACATGGACAGACAGGTAGGTAGGTAGATAGATAGATAGATAGATAGATAGATAGATAGATAGATATATAGATAGATAGATAGATAGATAGATAGATAGATAGATAGATAGATAGATAGATAGATAGATAGATAGATAGATAGATGGAAACAGACAGATTGATTAATAGATAGATATATAGAAAGATAGATAGATTGATAAAAGGATTGATGGATGGAGGGATGGAGTGAAGATATGGAAACATGGACAGACAAATTAATAGATGGAAGATAGATTGGATGGACGGACGGACAGACAGATAGATAGATGGATAAATTGATGAAAGATAGAAGGAAACACAGATTGATGAATAGATAGATAAATGGATCAAAGGATTGATGAATGGAGGGATGGATGGACAGACGAATTAATAGATGGAAGATAGATTGATGAATGAATGGACGGATGGATGGATGGATGGATGGACTGATGCAAGATAGAAGGAAACAAACAAATTGATGAATAGATAGATTTATAGAAAGACAGACAGACAGACAGACAGACATATAGACAGATAGACAGATAGATAGATAGATAGATAGATAGATAGATAGATAGATAGATAGATAGATAGATAGATAGATAGATAGACAGATAGATAGATAGATAGATAGATAGATAGATAGATAGATAGATAGATAGATAGATAGATAGATTGATTTCTGAAGGGTTTGGGTGAATCAGTTGAATTTCTGGACTCCAAACAGCATTCAAAAAGAGCAGATGAACACCTGACGGTCTGCTGATCTTCCCCGCACCTTCGCTGACCCCGTCCCGAGGCCGAAGTGCCCGCTAGCTGCCCTCTTGATCCCACACATGTGATAATGCCATGCAGCGCAGAGGCATTCTGGCTGTTCGGTGACCACTCTCTGACCTCGCTTCTTTAAAGAGCTTGTAGGTCATTAATCTCATGCATCTTAGCCAGAGGATTTTTGATTTAGTCGAGGCCTGAGTTGATGTCTTTAGAAACACTCTCGGTGCAGCATATGCTTCGGCTTGAAGATTGCAATGCAGAGTGCACACGTGTTAAATGTTGCATGCACGCTCTGTAGCATGCAGCAACCTGTAGGCTAACATGCTCACCGAAGAGAAAGCATGATGTTTGGCTCCAAAGATGCAAAATAGATTTATGCGCAAAACTGCAAAAAATTGTAGCTTCCTGATAAACTGGTGGCGAATATCAAAAAGAAAAATTGAGTTTTCTGTGGTAGGAGGAATCAATGTGGTCTTTTTTTTCTTCTTTAATAAATGAGTTATGCCTCAGAAGATGAAACGAAATGAACGAGCGGTGGTTTTTGGAGGGTCGAGACGCTCTTTGGGAGCACCCATTCTCAGGACAGATCTGTAGGTAATAATAATATTAATACTGAACCACTGTGATGACAGACTTTAGCTGAGGGATTTTAGAAAGACCAAAACAACATTTCAGATGTTTTATTATGTGCTCGGAACACTGGATTGTCCATTACTGCTGTCCCATTGGTCCATTTTTGTACACTGTAAAAAATGCTGGGTTTCACACAATTCCTTCATAGATGGATGGATTGATGGATGCATAGATAGATAGATAGATAGATAGATAGATAGATAGATAGATAGATAGATAGATAGATAGATAGATAGATAGATAGATAGATAGATAGATAGATAGATAGATAGATAGATAGATAGATAGATAGATAGATAGATAGATAGATAGATAGATAGATAGAAGGACAGATTGAAGGACAGATTGAAGGACAGATTGGTGGGTGGATGGATGGAAACATGGACTGGTGGATGGAAGATATTTGGAAACAGACATATGGATGGATGGATGGATGAAGGGAAGATAAATGGAAACATAAACAGACTGATGAATAAATGGATGGATAGATAGATTGATTGAATCGATTGATTGACTGCATCCAGAAAGTATTCATAGCGCTTTTTCACAATTTTTATGTTACAGCCTTATTCCAAAATGGATTAAACTCATTTATTTCCTCAAAATTCTACACACAATACCCCATAATCACAATGTGAAAAGATTTTTTGAAATAGTTGCAAATTTATTAAAGATAAAAAACCTAAAAAATCACATGTTCATCAGTATTCACAGCCTTTGCTCAATACTTTGGTGATGCACTTTTTTTTAATATGATGCCACAAGCTTGGCACACCTGTCTTTGGGAATTTTTGTCCATTTCTCTTTGCAGTACCTCTCAAGCTCTTATCAAGTTGGATGGGAAGCGATGGTGTTCAGCCATTTTCAGATCTCTCCAGAGATTTAGATATGATGTAGGTCTGGGCTCTGGCTGGGCCACTCAAGGACATTCACCGGGTTGTTGTGAAGCCACTCCATTGATATTTTGGTGGTGTGCTTTGGGTCATTGTCCTGCTAGAAGATGAACCGTCGCCCCAGTCTGAGGTCAAGAGCACTCTGAAGCAGGTTTTCATTCAGGATGTCTCTGTACATTGGTGGATTCATCTTTCCCTCTATCCTGACTAGTCTTCCAGTTCCTGCTGCTGAAAAACATCCCCACAGCATGATGCTGCCACCACCATGCTTCACTGTAGGGATGGTATTAGCCTGGTGATGAGCGGTGCCTGGCATTCACTCTAAAGAGTTCAATTTTAGTCTCTTCAGACCAGAGAATTTTGTTTCTGATGGTCTGAGAGTCCTTCAGATGCCTTTTGGCAAATTCCAGACGAGGAGTGGCTTCCATCTGGCTACTCTAACATACAGGCCTGATTGGTGGATTGCTGCACAGGTGGTTGTCCTTCTATAAGGTTCTCCTCTCTTCACAGAAGAACGCTGGAGCTCAGACAGAGTGACCATCGGGTTATTGATCACCTGAAGGCCCTTCTCCCCCGATCACTCAGCTTAGATGGCCAGCCAGCTCTAGGAAGAGTCCTGGTGGTTAAACATTTTCCACTTACGGATGATGGAGGCCACTGTGCTCATTGAAACTTATAGAGCAGCGGAAATTTTTCTGTAACCTTCTCCAGCCTTGTGCCTCCAGACAATCCTGTCTCTGAGGTCAACAGACAATTCCTTTGTCTTCATGCTTGGTTTGTGCTTTGACATGCACTGTCAACCCTGGGACCTTATATAGACAGGTGTATGCCTTTTCAAATCATGTCCAATCAGCTGAATTGACCACAGGTGAACTCCAATGAAGCTGCTGAAACATCTCAAGAATGATCAGTGGAAACAGAATGTACCTGAGCTCAATTTAGAGCTTCACGACAAATGTTGTGAATACTGATGTACATGTGATTTTTCAGGGTTTTTATTTTTAATAAATTTACAACAATTTCAACAAATCTTTCTTCACATTGTCATTATGGGGTATTGTGTGTAGATTGAACATAAAACTATTAAGCCGTGCCAAAAAACCCTCCAGAATTGTGTCGGTTCAGCTCATTTTAAATAAGTATTTTGAACAACCATCAAAAATAATTTGAGTGTATCACCTGATCTGTTCAAATGAAATCACATGACTTTTTTTGATGCGCATGCTGGAATTTATTCAATTGATAGTGTTTCAATAGTGTTTCCATCATAGTTTATAAACATTTTTTTATCGCATTACCCAACTCAGCTGTGTGTATACATTTATGTGCATTTTTAACATTTATGCACATCTTGGCATTTCCATCGATAATTTTATATGTGATATTCCAATATGCACATGAAAATAGATGAATGTAAGCCTAGTTATTGCTGTATCGCGTGTATTCGCAAAGATCTACATTCTTTCCGGTTTTTCTTGCGCATTTTCCAATCATCTTACACAGTTTGTACCTGTTTACCCTCTTGCCCTCGTAGCCTGACCCTTGTTCCTAGTTTTATCAAAGCACATGTTCACGCAGGTTCAGCCAAGGGTCAACCCTGTCTTACCGATGGCTGGTAGATATGGCTCTGTAATCCTCCTAACAGCAAAAGCATTTGGACTATTATTAGTTCCCTTCCCCCTGCGGCACTGGCTGACGTGGCCTGCGTGCATATGTGATCAGGCAAATTAGGCTTACAGTATGTGGGCGGATGCTGCTAGATTGGAGCTTCCCAATGGATTAAAAGGCATCCCTGCTGAACCACAGCGCCTCTAGTGGTCGACATTCAACATTCAGCACAGTCTAATAAAAACACATTTTTTATTGCGTTTTAAATATTTTAATTATGTTACACATTTATAAAACACTGCACTGATGATTAAAAATTATTCATTGGATTTAGTCATTTTTAAGGTAAGTTGTTGCAAACAATTTATATGGGCTGAATTTATGCAAATAAAGTTGAGCATTACTAAATTTAAGTTGTTTGCTTAAATTCAGCCCATATAAATTGTTTGCAACAACTTACCATAAAAAAAAATTGAGCAAATCCAATGACTTTTTTCTCTCCAGTGTATGTTTTTTTGGAAATATTATATGGTTTATGGTTTTATATACAGTTATTTTCAATTATTATATGTTCACTCAAATATGCTGGGTTATTTCAACTCAATTTTGGGTAAAATATGAACAAAACCA
>NC_079441.1:6760806-6975806 GCF_903798145.1 Danio aesculapii
CGTGGGATGGTTGTTGGTGCCTGACGGGCTGGTCTGAGTATTTCAGAAACTGCCGTACCATCTGTAGGGTTTACAGAGAATGGTCTGAAAAAGATAAAATATCCAGTGAGCGGCAGTTCTGTGGGCACAAATGCCTTGTTGATGCCAGAGGTCAGAGGAGAATGGCCAGACTGGTTCCAGCTGATAGAAAGGCAACAGTAACTCAAATAACCACTTGTTACAACCATCAATGGCTCGTTGGTACCAACTGAGCATCGTGTCAATGCCACAGCCTACCTGAATATTGTTGCTGACCATGTCCATCCCTTTATGACCACAGGGTATCCATCTAAAAAAAGCACGAATCATCTCAGACTGGCCTCCACGGTTACCAGATTTCAATCCAATAGAGCACCTTTAGGATATGGTGGAACAGGAGATTCTCATCATGAATGTGCAGCCGACAAATCTGCAGCAACTGCATGATGCTATCATGTCAATATGGAGCAAAATCTCTAAGGAATATTTCCAGTGCCTTGTTGAATCTACGCCATGAAGGATTAAGGCGGTTCTGAAGACAAAAGTGGGTCCAACCTGGTACTAGTTAGGTGTACCTAATAAAGTGGCCAGTGAATGTATACTGTTAAAAAAAAAAAGCTGGTACGTTATAATCCAATATTGGGTCAAATATGGACCTACCCAGTCTTTTGGTTAAAAAATGTGTTTTAAATTAAATAGAAAAATTAATCCAACATTGGGTTTGTTCATATTTGCCCAAACATTGAGTTACGACAACCCAGCATTTTTAGAGTATATAAACTAAAGCAGCCTGTAACGTCCATTGTCTGCAGGCTGTGCTTTCACTACACAGTCTTTCTATGTTTGTTTGCCTCTTCTAGATCTCATCTTTTTATTTCAGACGTGACGTTACTTTACATGCTGTCTGGGTGTCAAATTAAACAATGCACAAGCAAAGCATTCGTTAGGTCGCCGGCTCAGCAGAGAACGTCACAAACACATGATGATCAGTGAGTAAAAACAACTTCAACATTAATCAGTTGTCTGCACATCTACAGATTTAATGGCATTACTCGAAGGTCTTTCACTCTCAAGCACATGCTTCAGTCTCTCATCCATTAAATCCATGGTTTTATCATGAAAGCCACAATAGATTGGTTACAATGTGCTAAGCAAACCGAAGTATCTTGGAAATAAAGACCACACATAATGATTGAAATGTTTAAACGCATCATGTACAGACTTTTAAACTGTAATAGATTGTAAATGTGACACTGGATGACCAAAACAGTCTCATGTTGCACGGCAAGAGCCAAAAATATACTGGATTACAGATTTTTCTTTTAATTCAATTCAATTCAATTCACCTTTATTTGTATAGCGCTTATACAATGTAGATTGTGTCAAAGCAGCTTCACATAAAAGGTCATAGTAAATTGGAACAGTGTAGTTCAGTTTGTAGTGTTTAAGTTCAGTTCAGTTCAGCTCAGTTCAGTGTGGTTTAATAATCACTACTGAGAGTCCAAATACTGAAGGGCAAATCCAACGATGCGCAGCTCTACAGATCCCGAACCATGCAACCTGATCCTGTAATTCAACATTCAAAAAAGATGCTTGCTGCTTGTTCATAGTACTTATTTAAAATGAGCTAAAGCAACACAATTCTTGAGGGGTTTTTTTTTTCTGTGGTGGGGGGGGTATGTTCAATTAAGTTAAATCTGGAAAAACCCAAAGTGTAACTTGATTACTTCATGTTGTGCCAACACAAATCGATTGTCTGGAACCCAGCATTTTTTACACTGAAAAATCATTAGAATATGAAGTAAAAATAACGTTCTGTGGAGAAATTTTCTACATTTCTTACGTAAATTTCTTACTGTAATCACACAAAACCTTCATTTTCTATTAGTAATGTGCACTGCTAAGAACTTTAAAGGTGATTTTTTTCAATATTCTCATATTTGTTGAACCCTTAGGATCCACATTTTCAAATAGTTGTGTCTCAGTCCTATACTTACAAACCACACATCAGTGGAAATCTTATTCATTCAGCTTTCAGATGTTGTACATATCTCAGTTTCTAAAAATTGACACTTATGGCTGTTTTTTTGGTCCAAGGTCACATTAAAGGTTCAATTATACCAGGGGTGTCCACACTCCAAATTCACCTTTATTTGTATAGCGCTTATACAATGTAGATTGTGTCAAAGCAGCTTCCAAAGTGTCCAAAGTTTCCTACAGTACATATTTTAGTTCCAACCCCAATTAAACACACCTGAACTAGCTAATCAAGCTCTTAAACTGCAGTCACACCGGGCTTTGTGTGTGCGAAATTCTGTCGTGCGGCGCTGCGAAAAGGGGCGGGATTAAACAAGATGATTAGACATTTAAAAAAGCAAGCGATCGCTCCATGCTTTAAATTTCTGTCCAGAGAGGTCCTGTTTTGATCCTCGATTGGTCTCACGCAGTCAAGTGATGCGATTTTGCAGGTCAGAGTTCACCAAGCTTGAACTTTGCACCGCAGCAACCTGCAAAACTGGACGCATGACCTTGCGTTTCCGGTCTGACGCAAATGGAAGTCTATGGGAAGAAAAGTCCAGTGTGACCGCAGCTTTACTAGGTAGACTAGAAACTTCCAGTCAGGTGTGTTGAAGCAAGCTGGAGCTAAACTGTGTAGGACACTAGCCCTCCAGGACCGAGTTTAGACATCCCTGATCTACATCATCTTAGTCGTACGTTAATAGCTATTGTATGTGTATATCCACCTATTTCTATGCATATTTTTGAATTTAGCACAAAAAAATGCTTAATGACAATGCCATTATGGCTAAAATATTGAAAATGCACATAAAAATGTATGTCCACAACTGAGAAGGATACACTTTTATCTAAATGAGCATAAACTACAAAAGATTTACCGGATACATTTTCAGCAAGCGAATCAGAAAAAAGAATGTGATTTTGTTTTACGAGATCATAGGATGATAATTATAGTGTGCGCAATTAGACAGCATTAATGGACAAACCAGTATTTTGAGCACACTGTAAAACATCTAAAATGTTGTTTTGGTCTTTCTAAATTCTCTCAGCTAAAGTCTGTCATCATAGTGGTTCAGTATTATTATAAAACTGTAAAAGCTTAATTCCAAGGTAAAGAGAAGCTCAAAATGTGTTGAACTCTATTAAAATATAACCCAAAAATGATTATTTTACATTTATAAATGCTTAAGTTTTGCTGAAACATTCAGAAACGTAATTTAAAAGGAAAAGAAAAATGAACACACTGTACAACCACATTTAAGTTGACTCAACTTAAAATCTGTAGGCAACTTGCAGCTTCTTTTTTTTTACTCAACTTTTAACCCAAGTATTGCAATTCTATAACCTGTCAACTCAAAAAGATCTGCTGCCTTACAATTTTAAGTTGAGTCAACTTTTTATTTTATTTTTATAGTGCTCTAAAACACTATGGGTTGTCATTACAGATGGAGATTTATTTTGGGTCGTTTTTTAGGTCCCAGTTAATATTAAATTGCCTTAATTACGCTGTAAAAAATGTTAATTCATTTTAAAATAAGGCATCTTTCTGCACGGCTTTTTTGAGTTGACTCAACTTTTACCCTAATTACATGACTTGATTTAAATTGAGTTAACTCATAGCTCTATTGCAAGTTACCTTATAATTTTAAGTTGTCAACTTTTTATTTTATTTTTATAGTGCTCTAAAAACACTGCTGCCCAACTAACATTGGGTAAATTTATTTCAATACCACTTTAAATTAAGTTGACTTAACTACACTGTAGACAGCATGGTGGCTCAGTGGTTAGCACTGTCGCCTCACAGCAAGATGGTTGCTGGTTCTAGTCCCATTTGGGACTGTTGGCATTTCTATGTGGAGTTTGCATGTTCTCCCAATGTTGGTGTGGGTTCCTCTGGGTGCTCCGGTTTCCCCCACAGTCCAAACACATGCGCTATAGGTGAATTGAATAAAATAAATTGACCTGTAGTGTATGTGAATTTGAGAGTGTATTGGTGTTTCCCAGTACTAGGTTGCGACTGGAAGGATAACCGCTGTGTAAAACATGCTGAAATAGTTGGCTATAGTTGGTTGGGAATAGTCATTCTGCTGTGGTGACCCCTGATAAATAAAGGGACTAAGCCGAAGGAAAATTAATGAATGGGTAGATTTATTTCGGTCCAACTTTATATTAAGTTGCCTTAACTACTCTACATAAAAAGTTGACTCAACTTAAAATTGACAAGTTGCTGCAGAACTTTTTTTTTTTAAATTTGACTCAACTTTTAACTCAAGTATTGCACTTGACTCGATTTAAGTTAAGTTTTAGTTGAGTCAACTAAAAGCTCTGCAGGAGGTTGCCTTACGATTTTAAGTTGAGTCAACTTTTATTTATTAATTTTTTACAATGTATAAAATATGTTAGAAAAGTATAAACTGTTAGACTATGAACAGTGCTGAAGCCAACAATTTCTTTAAATAATCATGTTTCAAATAACATTATGTTTCTTTGTTCAAAACTTTACTGAAAAATCCAAAGTTAAAGTAAACACAAAAGCCAAATTAATGACAAGAATGTAGTTCTATCATTAGCCTTAGATTTTAAAGGTATATCTAGTTATGTTTTGCTGCAAAATGCAAAGGCTTTTTTAAAAGTTATATAAAATGGAAATAGAAGATAAATCACAAGGTTTTGGCTTGGCTATCACAAACCAGTGAGAGTCAGTAACATCTCCAACCCACTTTATATAGCCTCATTTCTGAGTAAAACCAGATCTTTATCCACTAAATATATAACTGTAAAACCTTAATTTGGAGGTAAAGAGAAACACACACAAAAGTTCAGCACCAACCAAAGAAAAAAAAGATTATATCATTGGCAGCAGCCTGTGTGTTTCTGCACAGTTTGATTTGCAGCAACATACGAAAGCATTTTATACATGCCAAATAAGAGTCCTTCTGTCCTTGACTGAGATGTTTTATTCAGTAAATTGCAAGGCTTTGGCCTGGTTAACACAAAGCTAGTGAGAAAGAGCCTGCCTTTGGACAGTTTTGAAGTCAATGACATCTTCAGCTCACTTTATGTAACATATTTCTGATTGAAACAGGATGCTGTTCTGCCCAAAACATCACTGTAAGCCTTCATTTCTAAGGTAAAGAGAAATAATGACAGCTCAAAAGTTAAAGTTAAATTATTATTTATTATTTAAAAGGCCAAAACTATTCCATTATCGAGATTAAATTATTAAATGATCTGTGTGCATTTTGCTGAGCGACAACATGCAAAATCAGGAGTCGTTTTGTCAGAAATTCTTATTAAAAAAACTGCAAGAATTTCATTTTTAAAATTGATTCATTGAGTAAACCGCTTGCTTTTTGAAGTGATTAGTTTACTTTAAAAAGTGAGTAAACCCAATGTAACTTGGAACTGTAAAGTTGACTTCATTTAAATTATGCACATAGTATATTTATGTAATCATTTTAAGGAAATAGGTTTAGTCTCGATTTAAAGAATTTAAAGTCAATGAATTGTTTTAAAAGTAATGGGTCTTAAAAGTAAGGTCAACTAATCGCTTTAAAAGCATTGGGTTTACTCACTTTTTAAAGTAAAGTCAACTAATCACTTTAAAAACATTGGTTTTACTCAACATTTTAAAGTAAAGTCAACTAATCGCTTTAAAAGCAATGGTTTTACTCAACATTTTTAAGTAAAGTCAACTAATCGCTTTAAAAGCATTAGGTTTACTCAGCATTTTAAAGTAAAGTCAACTAATCGCTTTAAAAGCATTGGGTTTACTCAATATTTTAAAGTAAAGTCAACTAATCACTTTAAAAACATTGGTTTTACTCAATATTTTAAAGTAAAGTCAACTAATCGCTTTAAAAACATTGGGTTTACTCAATATTTTAAAGTAAAGTCAACTAATCACTTTAAAAACATTGGTTTTACTCAATATTTTAAAGTAAAGTCAACTAATCGCTTTAAAAGCAACAGGTTTACTCACTTTTTTAAGTCAACTAATCGCTTTAAAAGCAATGGGTTTTACTCACTTTTTTAAAGTAAAGTCAACTAATCGATTTTTACAGTGTGGTTAATGGAAAAGCAATAAGAAACAAACAGTACAGACTATTAGAGTTTATCAGACTATAGAGTTTGTCAATGTTAACATTTTTAACACACTGACTAAAATATTTCTGTAAAATGTAAACATTTTTTTAGAAAATAGAAAAGTTACCAAAAAGTTTTTTTGTTCAAATGAACTGCATTTCTCTCTCCACTAAAAACATTGCTGTAAACTCTTATTTGAAGGTGAAGAGAGATCAAAAAAAGGCTGAAAAGAATGAGAGCTGAGCTGAAATGCTCTTGCTTTTGTTTTGTTCGAGTATTAGAGGTCGTCTGTGCATTTTGTTTCACATCAATATGTAAAATGTTTTCATTCCTTCTGTCCTTCACTGATGTATTTTAATGAAAGAAAAGAAAAAACCTCTCAAGGCTTTGGGCCGCTTAGCACAAAACCAGTGAGAAAGATACACACATATAAAATCTTCAACCCTGTTCAAATAATATGATGCATTTCTGAGTGAAACATGTTTTTTTTTTTTAATCAAAGCACTACTATAAAACCATTTTCGACAATAGCCCCCTTTCCATTTTAATGGTCATCACGTCTTAAATACTCAACCTTTTTAATATTTTGATTGCAAAAATGTATGTACTTACTCCCAGGGCCGTTTATATCGAAGTTGATATTTAGCCGCAGCCTTCTGGTGTTTATTAACATCTAGTTTTTACGAGGTGGGTCATTAGCCAACCCCCAACCTAGAGGACCAGGACATACACATATACACTACAGACAAGCTCTCCCTGGTAAAGGGAGGAACAGGAGGAGATGGGGTGGAAGGGGGGATTCTTCCAAAACGAAGATAAGGCAATAGGGTGAAATCGGTTTATTTATTGTAAGCTTGGATCAATCTGATTGGATCATTGCTGATTACAGATGAAAGACCAGCCGCGATCAATCATGTCACATGTAAAACTTCACTTATGCCAATTTGAACGCAGCCGTGGCTCATGACCACAGCTGTAGGTGACCTATGGATAGCGGAATCTTTGTTACGTCTCCAAATAGGGTTGGGCGATGTTGACCAATTTAGCGTTGAACGATGTCTAATGTGAAACATCGTGATGGACGATTAATTATTTGTACAAATTAATTATTTGTAGCCTACCGTTTCAACTACCTGACCAGCGTGGTCTTTGTTTTACCCATAACCAAATCATAAATAAGTACAAATAAGTTACACACAAATTACCACCTGTAAATCCCTTTCTCCGCAGGACTCTGGCATGAATAGGCAGAGTGATCTGTGTCGTTATAATGGCGTCGACAAACTTGGTTGGCAAAAAGGTGCACAGCCAACCAACAGTATCTGAGGATTTCACTAAAATTACGAAGTACAAGCGTGAAAGTGAAAGATTGAAGCAGTTTACTGACGCTGTGACACGTTACCTGATAGATTCAAAAGAGCGAAGAGTCGTTAGATGGAGACAAGATTATTAAATATCACGTTTAACAACTATAGTGAGATGCGATCCAGCGGTATATCCTTGATAAACTGTACAATATGCACTGCTCTCTGGGGTTTTGTGCTCAAAGCACACGCTGACTGCTGGAGCTCAGACACGCACATACGCTGCAGCATGACAGAGTGGGTGTGTGTTTGTGTGTGGTCACGTGATGTGTGTTTTCAGCAGTATAGTGTGGAAGGAGGGCTTTTCAGAAATGCTATGTGATACGTCAGGGTGGACGTGGATCCTTTTTGGTCCAAAATTGCCGTTCTAAAACTAGGACGTATTAGTGTCAACAGGGCCTACATGTAAGTGTGTATTTTTTTGTAAGCAGGTTGCTGATGCGACAGGGGGCAGAGCAGAGGATCGCAATTCCAGCTCAGCATGTCTCAGCATCGGCAATGGACGATGGCATTGTCTATCGAGCCAACCCTATCTCCAAAGCTCGTACAAACAAAAATATATAGGTTACGTTAATGTGATTAATTTATAGTAGCCTAGGCTATTTATTAAGAAATGTATATGTACTATATTGGGCCTATATGTTAGAACATTTCTGCAGTGGTTTGAATGTCAAAGTTGTGAAAGTTGACATTTAAAAAAACTATAGACTACTTAACCCTTTCAGGTGCCCCCGTTGGAAAATGTTTTTGCATTGAATAATATACTGACACAACTTTGATAAATAGTAATAAGCAATTAAATTAATAAATTAATAAAGATAGCCTATGGAGTAGGCATGGGTCGGTATAAGATTCTGTTGGTATGATAACCTTAGATAGAAATATCACGGTTTCATGGTATCAAGTTATTGTGCTCACTGCTCGAAAATATATTCTTTTGAAATCTCTGGGTAAAATACAAAACTTTTTCCCCTTTAAACACTATTTATTTTATTTTTTGAAAGATTTATAATATTTTGGAGCAGTAAACATGTCAGGCTGAATAATTCAAGTGAATCATTGACTTCTGCAGTCTTCATTAGTTTCAAAAACATAGATTTCTTTACAATTTAAAAAGGCATGTTTGGATATTTTTTTCTGCTGAAGATACTGTTGTCCTAAAAAAATGTAAATAAAAAAAATCTTACACATACCTTAGGAACGGTATTAGAGAAAATTTGCCGGTTTTAAAACCTTGACTTTTACCTTGAAAAGGGTTATCGTCCCATGCCTACTATGGGTAAAAGGTTGAGCAGGTGGTTACGATGCTTGTTAAAGAGTTCAAATTAAATATAATAAAATAAAATGAGTGCATGTTTTTACTAAAACTAATACTTTTTTTTTTTCTTAAATGTGTGTGCTCGTAAAATAATTTGCACAAAAAAGTTATGGGGATTTTCTCTAAAGTAGTTGTTACTTCGCCCCATTTAGAGCGTCATTATGGACGTTTTACGTTATGACATTTACATTTACATTTAGTCATTTAGCAGACGCTTTTATCCAAAGCGACTTACAAATGAGGACAAGGAAGCAATTTACACAACTATAAGAGCAGCAGTGAACAAGCGCTATAGACAAGTTTCAGGTGTGTAAAAGTCTAAGAAGCAAAGCATTAGTAGAAATTTTTTTTTTTTTTTTAGAGAGAGAGAGAGAGGGCACAGTTAGTGGTATAGCCAGAGAGGCAGTTGCAGATTAGGAAGGAAAGTGGAGACTAAACAGTTGCGTTTTTAGTCGTTTCTTGAAGACAGCAAGTGACTCGGCTGTTCTGATGTAGTTAGGGAGTTCATTCCACCAACTGGGCAGATTGAATGTGAGAGTTCGGGAAAGTGATTTCTTCCCTCCTAGGGATGGAACAACGAGGCGATGTTCATTCACAGAACGCAAGTTTCTGGAGGGCACATAAATCTGCAGAAGTGAGAGCAGATATGAAGGAGCAAAGCCAGAGGTCGCTTTGTAAGCAAACATCAGAGCTTTGAATTTGATGCGGGCAGCAACTGGCAGCCAGTGCAAACGGGTGAGTAGCGGAGTGACATGTGCTCTTTTGGGTTCATCAAAGACCACTCGTGCTGCTGCGTTCTGAAGCAGCTGAAGAGGTTTGATAGAACTAGCTGGTAGCCCGGCTAGCAGAGAGTTGCAATAGTCCAGTTTGGAGAGAACAAGAGCTTGAACAATGAGTTGAGCTGTATGTTCAGATAGGAAGGGTCGGACCTTTCTGATGTTGTAGAGTGCGAATCTGCAAGATCGAGCAGTTCTAGAAATGTGGTCAGAGAAGTTCAGTTGGTCATCAATCGTTACTCCAAGGCTTTTTATAACCAACGTGGTTCAACCGATGGATCTGCAACAAAGCAACTACGGTTTTGGGAAACACTCGTCACTACATCGTTCTTTTCCCAAATGATGCATCATACTATGATAGTTCAGGCACGAGTTATGTCGTTGTTTGAGAAACGCACCCCAATTATTGCTAATTACAGATGAGTGACCAGCTGTGATCAATCATGTCACACACTTCTCTCAAAACTAGTTTGTAAAACTTCACTTATGCCATTATGAGCGCAGCTGTGGCTCATGACGAAAGCTGTAGGTGACCAATGGAGAGCGGAATCTTTGTTACGTCTCCAAAGCTCATGAAAAAAAAAATACTGTACAGGTTACGTTAATGGTTTCCATTATAGAAGCTTATGATATTCATTAAGAAATGTATATTGTATTAGGCCTATTGTGCTAAAACATTTCTGCAGTGGTTTGAATGTCAAAGTTGTGGAAGTTGACATATAAAAATAGACTACTTAACCCTTTAAGGTGCACTCATTAAAAAAATTTATTGCATTGAATAATATACTGACACAACTTTGATAAATAGTAATGAGCAATTAAAATAATAATTATAGCCTATGGATAAAAGGTTGACCAGGTGGTTATGATGCTTGTTAAAGGGTTACAAATTAAATATAATAAAATATATCGAGTGGATGTTTTTACTAAAACTAATACTGTTTTTCTTTTAATGTGTGTGCTTGTATAATAATATATTAAAATAAAAAAGTTATGTCGATTTTCTCTAAAGAAGTTTTAACTCCACCCTGTTTAGAGCGTCATTATGGACGTTTCACGTTATAACTAACATGCTTCATCCGATGGATCTGCGACAAAGCAACTACGGTTTTGGGAAACACTCGTCACTGCATTCTTTTGCCAAACGATGCATCATACTATGATAGTTCAGGCACGAGTTATGTCGTTGTTTGAGAAATGCATCCCTGAATGTTTTTCCCAACATTCTTCAGTATATCTTAATTCCTTTGTGTATAAAAGAAGTAAATAATAAAAGAGTTTTAATTTGAGGTGAACTACCACTTTAAGTGAGAAAGATACACAGTGCTAAAGTCTACGACACCTTTAAAACACTTGAACTAATCAGCCGAAATATCGCTGCAACCCAAATTTCAAGATGAAGAGAAAAAAAATGGCAAAAATGGTGTTCTTATATCATTGGCACAAGGCTTTGTGTGTGTTTTTGTGTGTTTGTGTGTGTGTGTGCGTGCGTGTGTGTGTGTGCGCGCGCTCTTTGTGCTTTGCGGCAACATGCTGCTGGCTGTATTGATGAAAAGATTGTGCACACCGACTCACTCAAGGCTTTCAGAACTGCCAATTTAATTCTGGTAAAGCTGCTGTTTAACACTGCGAGGACCTGCGAATTCAGCCGCACTCACATTTAATGTTTGCCAGCTTTGTTTGTACATCAACCTCACCCCAAAGAACGTCCAAATGTTTATTCAAAACAAATTGTGTGCCGCAAGAACCTAATAAATGATAATCTTGACTGCGTTGGATGGTTTTTCAGCAATAGCTTCCTGGCTGCAGAAGTCGTGAGGTCTGCTCATGTATGTTAAGGTCATGTTGACGGAAAACACTCGACTTTGGCCCTGAGAGAGAAAATAAAAAGCTCTCACTTTAATAAACACAAGTGTTGCACAAACCTGGTTATTTCCTCGTGCTTTATACCATGCCAGGCTCAAGCTGTAGTTGTTCTTTCATTTATTTTTCCTCAAACCTCTTTTTTATTAGCCCTCTTTCAGTGGTGCCAGGCCATTACAGCACAGTTGTGACCCTGGACGGCAATGTTGCATGGATAAAAGCCAGAAATAGCCCAAGAAATACGTATTGTATGGGTCAAAATGGTTGATTTTTGCTTTATGCCAAAAATCTATGTTAGTAAATTAGTATAATAAGTACAAATTAGGACTGCACGATATTGGAAATATCTGACATTGATGTTTTGTATTTCTGTATTATATATTGCGATGTGAATACAATTTCACCAAATGAATTAAACAGCTTTATTTAGAAAGAATTCTTCATTTTAGATTGATTGTGGTGATTTTGTAGGGGAGTGAATCTCCAATAATATATGAGGAATAAATTACAAGTATAGATAAATACAATATTACAGTTTTATAGTTTTCTGGAAAGTCTAACAGTATTCATGTACAGATATTCGATAATCAATACTGCAAAGTCTTCATTGGTCTTTATGTGTAATCTTTATTAAAGTAGCAAGGCAATGGCAAGGCAATGGGTGAACTTAGCACTTGAATTTGACTGAACTATCTCTTTAAAACGCATGCAGATGATAAACTTTTCCTCCATTATGATTCAACTCTGCATTGATTATAATCAACCATATAATTAACTATAATCCCAACTCAACATTGCAGATCCTGCGATGTGACTATTGCAGACGCACACATTGTGTTACTGATGCTGAAAGGATTTATTGCGTAGACCCCACATTGAAAAAAAGATGATTCAAAGATGATTCCTTGGATTCACTCAGTTTTTTTACGTTAAGCGGTTGTAAACAATTTATTTGGGCTGAATTTAAACGAACAAATTAAGTTGAACATTATTAAATTTTATTTGTTTTTTTAAATTCAACACAAATAAATTGTGTGCAAGTTTTGCATGCAACACTTTTTTCAGTGTACACTGTAAAACCCAACAGTAAACTTTATCAAATGAAATGAGTGTAGGTAACTCAAAATTGACTGAAAGTTAATTCTACTCGTTTGAAAAGTTTTTAACACCGTGTTGAAGCCAATGAGTCAAATAAATACTTCATTACTTCAACTTAAATGGAGGAAGTTTACAGTACACATATAGATTAGTTTTTTTTTAACTCAAATGGTTTGTAGCAATCGGTTTCCTCTGTCCATTTGAGTTGTCATAACTTATTGGGTTTTACAGTACTGAGTTGGTTTGAGTTCTCTTCATTTATCGGGTTTTACTGTGCTCAAATTGCTTCGTTTACTCAAATGGATTAAGTTCACTCATTAGGATAAAGTTTTTGAACTTAAATGTTTTGTTGCAATCAGTTTCCTTAAATCATTTGAGTTACCTTAACTTATTGGGTATTACAGTGGAGTACAGATCATATTCAATGAAGACATTTTGTAAATTTGTTAGTGTAAATATATAATAAATAAGCTGTATTAAGTATGAGAATTTCAACCTTGCAATGAGAAAAAATATGTTTTTACCAAAATAGCGAAACCCTTTCTAGGGTTTTTTGTGAATGCTTGTATTTGACGGTACTATAAAATACTCTAAATGTCTCTGTGAATGTTTTCAAACAATTATATTTGATTTACCAAAGTCAAACAAGTGCCAATATCACATCTGCCACATCCATAAAGAAAAGATGTCACATCCATTACCAAGCTTTATCCTCATAAATGTAAAAATGTCAAATAAAATCAATATATTTATAGTGAGCAACTCTCATTCTTTTGATGAGCATTATTTCTTCTGGGTTGTGCAGTTTAATTCACAGAATTTCTACAAAGCATGTTGTACACTGAAAACTCGCACTCCGTTTAGAGCGTCATTATGGACGTTTCACGTTATAACTAACATGCTTCAACCGATGGATCTGCAACAAAGCAACTACGGTTTTGGGAAACACTCGTCACTACATTGTTCTTTTCCAAAACGATGCATCATACTATGATAGTTCAGGCACGAGTTATGTCGTTGTATGACAAACGCATTCTTGAATGTTTTCCCCAACATTCTTCGGTATATCTTAACTCCTTTGTGTTTAAAAGAAGTAAATAATAAAAGACTTTTCATTTGAGGTGGTGAACTACCACATCCGTATTAAAGCTTTTCCCTCCTAAATGCAAAAATGTCAAATAAAATAAAATCTTATCACCTCTTATCCTTTACATGAGCATGTTTTGTTTTGGGTTGTGCAGTTTATTTTACAGAATTTCAACAAAGTATGATGTACACTGTAAACTTGCAGACTTTGTTGTTCACATCCATAACTCATGTTTATTTCCACTACTTAAAATGTAAGAAATGTTTACCGATTTATATGTTTCTACTCCCACAACTGTGGTTGGTTGTTTTGGAAAATATAGACAGATGTTTCAATGTAATGTTGACATATACTTTCTCTGTGAATTTATATTTTGAGATTTTACCGCAAAAGTCACATCCATAACGCTGGAATTGCTCATATGCATTGCGAAGTACTTTGTTTGGACAATTTAATGCCAATTTTAGTTTTATATAATGTATAAAAGCCTTTAAAGCACAATTGTGACCCTGGATGACTTATGTTGCATGGGTATGTTTGTGGGAATAGCCAAAAATATATATTTTATGCTAAAAATCATTAGGATATTAAGTAAAGATCATGTTCCATGAAGACCTTTAGCAAATTTCCTCTTGTAAACAAATTAAAACTCGATTTTTGGTTAGTAATATGCATTGCTAAGCACTTCATTTTAAAGATTTAAAGTCTATTTTTATCAGTATTTAGATTTTTTTTTACCCCTTTAGATTCCAGATTTTCAGACATAAGCCAAACGTCGTCCTATCATAACAAACCATATAAGGAAAACTTATTTATTCAGCTTTATATAATGTATAGAAGCCATTTAAGCACAGTTGTGACCCTCAATGACAAAACCAGTCTTATGTTGGATGGATTAAAAGCCAAAATAGCCAAAAATATGTATTTTATGGGTCACAATTGTTGCTTTTTGTTTCATGCCAAAAATCATTAGAGTATTAAGTGAGGATCATGTTCCATGAAGATATTTAGTACATTTTCTCCTGTAAAGATATATAATCTCAGTTTTTGGCCAGTAATATGTATGTCAAAGCACTTCATTTGGACAATTTAAAGTCTATTTTCTCAGTATTTAGATTTTTGTCACCCTCAAATTCCAGAATTTCAGTAGTTGCATCTCAGCCTGTCCTAACAAACCAACGGAAAGCTTATTTATTCAGCTTTATATAATGTATAAAAGCCAATAAAGCACAATTGTGACCTTAAATGAGTTATGTTTTGTGGGTACATTTGTGGGAATAGCCATAATATATATATATATATATATATATATATATATATATATATATATATATATATATATATATATATATATATATATATATATATATATATATATATATATATATTTTATGCCAAAAATCAGTAGTATATTAAGTAAAGATCATGTTCCATGAAGACATTTAGCAAATTTCCTCTTGTAAATAAATCAAAACTCGATTTTTGGTTAGTAATATGCATTGCTAAGCACTTCATTTTAAAGATTTAAAGTCTATTTTATCAGTATTTAGATTTTTTTTACCCCTTTAGATTCCAGATTTTCAGTCATAAGCCAAACATCGTCCTATCATAACAAACCATCTAAGGAAAACTTATTTGTTCAGCTTTATATAATGTATAGAAGCCATTTAACCACAGCTGTGACCCTCGATGACAAAACCAGTCTTATGTTGGATGGATTAAAAGCCAAAATAGCCAAAAATATGAAGATATTCCATGAAGATATTTAGTACATTTCCTTCTGTAAAGATATATAAACTTTTATATATTTGGCTAGTAATATGCATGTCAAAGCACTTCATTTGGACAATTTAAAGTCTATTTTCTCAGTATTTAGATTTTTTTCACCCTCAAATTCCAGAATTTCAGTAGTTGCATCTCAGCCTGTCCTAACAAACCAACGGAAAGCTTATTTATTCAGCTTTATATAATGTATAGAAGCCATTTAAGCACAGTTGTGACCCTCAATGACAAAACCAGTCTTATGTTGGATGGCTAAAGCGCCAAAATAGCCAAAAATATGTATTGTATGGGTCACAATTGTTGCTTTTTGTATTAAGTATTAAGTGAGGATCATGTTCCATGAAGATATTTAGTACATTTCCTTCTGTAAAGATATATAAACTCAGTTTTTGGCTAGTAATATGCATGTCAAAGCACTTCATTTGGACAATTTAAAGTCTATTTTCTCAGTATTTAGATTTTTGTCACCCTCAAATTCCAGAATTTCAGTAGTTGCATCTCAGCCTGTCCTAACAAACCCACGGAAAGCTTATTTATTCAGCTTTATATGATGTATAAAAGCCAATAAAGCACAATTGTGACCTTTAATGAGTTATGATTTGTGGGAATAGCCATAATATATATATTTTATGCCAAAAATCTGTAGTATATTAAATAAAGATCATGTTTCATGAAGACATATAGTAAATTTCCTACTGTAAATATATCAAAACTCATACTTTTAGTAAAATGCATTGCTAAGCACTTCATTTAGACAACATTAGAGGTGATATTCTCAATATTTAATTTTTTTACCCTCTGATTCCAGAATTTCAATAGTTGTATCTCTACTAAACATTGCCCTATCCTAACACATCACACATCAATGTAAAAGCATACCTTTTCATCAATATGTCATATATTTGTAGTCACAATATAAATCAGGTTAACAGGTTAAGTAAAGCCCTGACTAAATGCAGATTTGGTCTGTCTGTGTACGACTGTGCAGCATCTGGGATGATAAATATCTAGCAGACATAATATCTGCTGCGTGATCAATGAAAACCCTCATACAGTCTTTTACGGGTCGGATACCCTGCTGTGATACGCTGGAGCGGGGAGCCACCTGCTGGGGACGGGGTCTGGCCAAAAAAACCCTTATTTTGATATAAACAAACAGGGAATTCCTATCATTTTATTAATTACTTTCATCTGGCTAATCATTCGTCCCATTTGTTCAATCCTATACAGTGGATTAAACCTATTAAAAGCTCACAGTCTGAGTCTTCTTCATCTGTGACTGGGAATTTTAACTAAATTAAAAGTTGAACGAACTCTTTTATGAGTGAACTTGAATGGAGTTTATGATTGATCCCATTTGTTTTCGTGTATAATTAAAGTGCTGCTGGGTAATCATGGTATATTAATGCACTGTAAAAATGCGTTCAAATGGTTTAAGTTGAATAAAATTAACCTTATGAGTAACTTGAACTTAAATGACTTTAAACTGACTTGCATTAAATTGCATTACCCTAACTTTATTTACATAAAAATGACAGCTTAAATAATTTTTGAACATGGTTAACTTGAAGTCATAGTAACATGTTGACATCACTAATTGATCAAATTTTTTTACCATGTTGACTGTAGTCGAATTATCATATATAATATAATATAAAATAATATAAAATAATATAATATAATATAATTAAATTTAATATTAGTATAATATAATATTAGTATAATGTAATATAATATTAGTATAATATAATATAATATAACAAAATTTAATATTAGTATAATATAATGTAATTTGATTTAATATTAGTATAATATAATTTAATATAATATAATTTAATATTAGTATAATATAATATTAGTATAATATAATATAATATAATTTAATATTAGTATAATATAATATAATTTAATTGAATATTAGTATAATATGATTTAATATTAGTATAATATAATATAAGTATAATATAATATAATTTAATTGAATATTAGTATAATATAATATAATTCAATTGAATATTAGTATAATATAATGTAATATAATATAATATAATATAATATAATATAATTTAATGTTAATATAATATAATATAATATAATATAATATAATATAATATAATATAATATAATATAATATAATATAATATAATATAATAGAAGTATAATATAATATAATATAATTTAATATTAGTATAATATAATATAATATAATATAATATAATATAATATAATAGAAGTATAATATAATATAATATAATTTAATATTAGTATAATATAATATAATATAATATAATATAATATAATATAATAAAAGCCAAAAATAATATAATATATATTGATAATACATTTTAAAATATTATTTATTTTAATACACATAAACAATGAAAGTGTATGTAAGAAAATAAGAATATCTAAGGATCTATCTATCTATATATGATAATATATAATGTATAAAAAGTTATACATAATATAATACATTTTAAATATTTTTACATAAAAAATAAGCAAACAGTGAACATTTATATAAGAAAATAAGAATATTTAAGTATCTATGTAATATAATAATATACTATATAATGTATTATGTAAATGTTATACATGATATAATACGTTTTAAATATCATTACATTAAAAATATCATACATAAACAATGAAGGTTTATAAAAGAAAATAGGAATATTTAAGTATCTTTATAATATAATAATAATGTATTATGTAAAAGTTATACATAATATAATATATTTTAAATATTATTACATTAATAATATCATACATAAACAGTGAAAGTGTATATAAGAAAATAAGAATACTCAGGTATCTATCTATATAATATGATAATATAATATATAATGTATTATGTATATGTTATGCATGATATATACGTTTTAAACATTATTACTTGAAAAATACCGTACATAAACAATAAAAGTGTATAAAGGAAAATTTGAATAAGTATATAATATGCCTAAATAGTATCATTGTGATTAAAAACTCAAATATTACTAGTATTTATACTAGTTGAAAATGTATTAAAAGTTATATTTTATGCTGTATCATTAATTTAATCCCCCTTTTCCACCTTTATCCTCCGGCTGACCAGTTTCTGTATTCATATTTAATCAAAATGAGAGAAAGAAATCAATTATGCACTATACATATTAATCAATATGTTATATACATATAATCAAGATGTTATGACAACATATGGGTTCATGTTAGTTATACCTAATAAGTTAAGTTAATCAGTTATCTAAGTTCATGTTTTTAATTGTTTCAATTTATACAAGCTGTTTAAAGTCAGCATTAGTTAAATTAATGTCATTTAAAGCTAAATTACTGGTAATATTCATTTGATTACATGATGCAGCCATGAAATTGTTACAAACCCCTTATGTTGGTCTATACGGGAAATGGGGTTTGACCTTTGAGTTAGTATTAAAATGAATATCAAAAGCAGCTATGACCATCAAAAGCAGCTATACAGAAACTGTGACCTTGATTTATACTTCCCAGTGAAAAAACATTAAGAAAAAATATACTCTTTACAATAAAGTGTGGGTTAAATGATCAAATTATTGAAATTTAAGCAGCAGATGAGGTCAGAAAGATTAGTAATGTTGTCACTTTTCAGTATGTCTTTTTAAAGCATTGTTCCAATTGTATAACAATAAAAAGGCTCCAAAAACTGTCAAGTTGCAACTCATTTCCTATATTTAATGATTTTCTATCAGTTAAATGTTGCCTTTTCAATGTGTATTGTTTAATACCCCCATGTTTAGCTGTTTTATTGTTCAATTCAATTCATGTTTATTTCTATAGCGCTTTTACAATGTAGATTGTGTCAAAGCAGCTTCACATAGAAGTTCTAGTAAATTGAAAATGTGTCAGTCCAGTTTTCAGAGTGGAGTTCAGTGTGGATTTAATTGTACTTTATTTGTTAATGATAATTATTTAGCCTATTTTTAAATTGTATATACACTTGATTATTGTATACAGTGTTTTTGAGCGTAACAAAACCGAAATAAACTTGTCAGCGTGTTTGAAGCAAAATCAAAAGACACATTTCGTCGATTATTTTCGATCGACTTTGACCATTGAATATTGAAAACTTGATTTTAACATCCATGACATCCAAGTTTCTAGCGCATGTTTTGCTTCTGGCACGACCTCAATGACTGTCCCATGAAGTGTTTATATGGATTTGATCGTGTTATAGTGACGAAACTGAAAGTGCACTTCAGCATGTTTCACGAAAGAGGAGCAACAAGTCTCTTGCGAGCGCCTGACACGAGCAGTTTCTTTCTAGATTTTTTTTCCTGCCCCGTTTTCCCGCTAAATGCACGGGGTGTTCCTGATCACGCGCGATTGTATACATTTGTCCATTATGATGTTATAAATCATTAGTGTTATTAATGGTGTTTGAATAGATTCGATTAAGCTGTATTGCTTGAAATATTTTCATAATTATAAACAGTGTGTTACCTATCACTATTATAGTATATCAGAGTGTGTTAAACAGCACATACAGAAACCACCGATGATCCAAAGCAAAAGGAAATGAATGCGCATTCGTTTTGCAATTATTTAATCCATCCAAAGACCAGTAATACTGCTTATATGCATCACTATAAACTCTATATGTTAGTTGAGCTAAATATGAGGTTACTTTACTTGCAGGAAGTCTAATTAAAATGATAGATAAATATGACTGAATATAAAATGCAGATATTTTCTAGGCGCCAACAAGTGCTGCACCAAGGGAATTTTGTACGAGCATAAATGAATATGAATAAGCACTCAGAGTCTGTGTTATGCATGTCAATTTTAAAAGCAGCGTCATTAAAATGAAAAACTGCAAGACATTCGTATGTGTTCAAAACTGAAATCATTTCAGAGATTATAAAAATATATATTTTCCTTTTAAAAGTTCGTGTAAATCTTAATACAAGCAGATTATGGGTGTTTTTTTAATTGTAAACGCGTCGCATGCAGGAAAAGAAACGCCTGATGGATTTTAGGTCGTCATTCATCACTTAGATTCATCACATTTAATTAATAAAGACTTTATGCTGCTTCAGCAGAACTTCAGACTCGATTTAATGACTCGTTTTGTAACACTGTCCGCCAGACCAAGACGGACATTCAGCATTCATTCACATGCTTTCAGTGAATCCAGTGAAGAAAAATATTAGTGATCACAAGAATTCTTAATTAAGTTCATTTTATTAACAGTTCAAAGCTGACTAGTTCTTGGTTGGATTAACTGCATTTAGCGTTTGTAGTTTTGATGCATCATATTTGAACAGACAGAAAAGTGCAGTATCCGTAGCAGGATCCGTAGTCTCTTGACTGTTCCATATGTTTTTCAACCATTTTAAAGAAATTGTTTTAATTTAATAATAAAAAATAAAGGTTTATGAGCTCATTAAAACTGCAAGAATTGTCATAATAAGTTAGTTTTAACCTATAGAGGGTTCCAAAATTGCACTCTTCAAAATTAACAATAAATAAAGGTTCCCTGTTATCACCGATGGTTCTATAAGAACTTTTATTCTTTCCATTCCACAAACAAACAAACAAATAAGCAAACAAACAAACAAAACAGTGTTTTTTTGGTGAAAAATTATTGTTTTAGGTTTTTTTAATGTTCTTCAAACTAAAAAAAAGAGATTATTTTTGAAAATAAAATCTTGAGGAATCAAAAACAATCATTATTAGGAAAATAAAACTCTTGGAATTTATTAGGAGTTTTTTTTTACAAACCCATTTTTGCTCGTGCAAAATGTTTTTTTCATTTGTTATATCCAGAACGCCGTGTCTGCAGATCTTGCTATGATATATTTATTTATTATATTTTACACAAAATGCTGAGTACTTTCATCCCAAGACTGCACTATAAAAATGCTGAAATCCACACAATCGATGTGTTTGGACAACATGAAGGAATTAAGTTAGATTATTCCTTTTTTACAAATTTAAGTGGATCGAACACAAAACAATTAAGTTGTCCCGCCCAAAAACTAAAAAACTGTGTTGTTTCAGCTCATTTTAAATAAGTGGTTTAAACAAACAGCAAACGACATTGTTTGAGTGTGGTCAAATTTGGACAAAACCAACCACTGCGTTATTGTTAATCATTTTTATTATTATTAAACGTTTGGGTTTGTCCACATTTTACCCTAATTTGGTTTGGAAATAACCTAGCATTTTTAATTCACTTATTAATAATACCGGCGTTAATAACGATCTCGACACAGCGCCCCTAGTGTCACATGAATCCCGATATTTATTTATACTTATTCCACACTTATGGGCAATTTTATCATCACTTTTAATCCACATTGTAAATGTTTACGGATCTTCGCAATGGTAGTCAATCTACTAAAATGTTGCACATGCATAATTTTAGAAAATAGACTTAATATGATCCAAAAACATTTATAGTGCGACTTGAAATTGCCAATAGACGGGGATATAAGATGCAATGTTTGAAACGACAGCAAACATCATACAAATAGCGAATAATCTTTCCGAAATGGTTCAGTAAACACTTACTATGTAGTGAAACTATTTGAAATTATTTAAATAGGGTCAGTTTATTATTTATATTGTATTGAATCATCTTTTTAGATGCAGTTGGCGATCTAAGACCCATTGTCCCTCCATACTGAAATTGCTTTAAAATTACGACCTATTTATAAAAAAAAGAGTATTAAAGCAAATTGCGCGTTTTGAAAATTGAGATTTGAGGCGGCACGTGTGTGGATTATTGAGGTAATTTTTGAGGTAAATGAACAGGATATTCTCT
The DNA here is from genome assembly GCF_903798145.1 of Danio aesculapii. Taxonomy (NCBI): domain Eukaryota; kingdom Metazoa; phylum Chordata; class Actinopteri; order Cypriniformes; family Danionidae; genus Danio; species Danio aesculapii. The sequence goes on from NC_079441.1 coordinate 6,783,023, forward strand.
AGAAGACAGATGTCTGGTACAGTTATATTAGATGACCAATAGGCGGATCCGAGAGTAACAAATTTAATAGTATATTTTATCTAAAAATTAGACTATTACTCGTTTATCTCTATTTAAAAACACACACTGGTGCTATTATTTGTCCAAAATTAAACATTAAAATAAATATAAATGATTTGTTTATTCTGAAAACTTAAAACAACACCAACAACAACATTAGATTAGGTTAAATCTGAAGTGACGCAGTTCATAATGCATGAATGATGACTGGTCTATTGGGGCCCCTTTTTCTTTTTTTCACGTCTGGATAAAGCAAAGCTCCGCCCACTAACGCCCACTGTGCGAATACTAATTATGAGTATTGTGTTGATAACAATGGAGGCTGACGTGCAGTATTTGGACATTGGTAACTCTCGCGCTCGATTTGACGTCAATAAATTAGTTACATTTTGCCATGTTTGCTACACCCTCGGACTTACTAGTGCAGTTCAAGACATTTCTTTCACAAAAAATATGGGCTACTTCATTTTTTATCTGCTTTATTTTTGCTCATGAATATTTTATTATTTGTGCGTCCACACTAAGAAATGCTGGGTCATTTTAACCTAATTCTGTGTGTAATATGGACTAAACCAACTGCTGGGTTATTTTTTACATTTATTGAATGGGACCAAATTTAACCCAATGTTTGGGTTAGTCTATATTTTACCTTATTTGGGTTTAAATAACCCAGCATTTATTAGAGTGCATTCATTTATATGCCATTTCTCGTTTGATATTAATTTTAATGTTCAGATTTTCCTCAAAACATATAGCCTATACATTGTTGGGTCGTTTAAAACAACGCTGGGTCAAATATTGACAAACCTAATTATTGGGTTTAGAAGTGTAATTTAAATCTAATCGATAAAAATAACCCATTGTTGGGTTTGTCCATATTTAACCCAACGTTTGAGTTTTTTTGTATCCAAATGATTTTTTAGGATGTGATAAATATTATTAATTGTATATATTATGTTTTATATTATAATATATAATATAGTAACTATTATGGTAAAGTTTTAACTTAAATTTATTAAAATTAAATATTTTAACTGTTTATTTAATATCGCAGAATCTTAAATTTCATATTCGTATTGCTTTCTTTAAAATGACATTTTAGTTGTATTTTCAGATGAAATCATTAATGAGGATATTAATTCATTCAGTCATTAATTCATTCAGTCACGTAAAATATTTATTTACTTTTATATTTACCCAGTAATGTTTATGTGTTACACTGTATAAACCATGAACAATATACATACTGATATGCATTTTTAAATAACACGAAGGAATAACATAACTGGACTGACGCAATTGCTGGGTTGTTGTAACCCAACATTGGGTCAAATGTGAACCCAAACCCAACCGTTGGGTTAAATGTATCTTTAAATATAAATAAAAATAACTCAATATTGTCCATGTATCACCCAGCGCTGGGTTACGACAAACCAGTACATACACTGTACTTAATCGCATAAAAATAAAAACACAATCGACAAAGCAACTAAAATGGTCAGGTTTCACCGCAACACAGATTCTGTTCAATTCACACAGACACAAACAAATTGGTGCATGACATTATCAACGTTAATCAGTGCCATTTTCAATAGCTAAAGCATGCATAACATATTTGAAATCATATTGTATATATTATTAATAATAATCAACCATGCAACACACGAGAAAAAAAAATCAATTGGATTTACTAAAGGCAAGTGGTTGCAAACAATTTATATGGGCTGGAATTTAAATAAACAAATGAAGTTGAACATTACTACATTTAATTTGTTTGTTTAAATTCAGCCTAAATTGTTTGCATCCACTTAGGCTACCTCAAAATTCAAAAACAAAAAGTAAATCCAATTAACCATTTTTTTTCCAGCGTGCATAAAATATATTTGTAATCATATTGTATATAATAATAATATTAAACCATGCAAAAACAAAAACGTTTTATAAAAGTACATAAATGTGCATGTTTTAATAAAAATCCGCAGTGATTCAGAGCGAGGCTGACAGCATGTGTAAAAAGCATGAATGAGTTGTACCTGTGTCTCAGAGAGATTGAGCTGTCTGGCGAGCTCCGTGCGCTCACGGCCGACCACATACTGACAGCGCTGGAACTCGAGCTCCAGCCGGTACAGCTGCTCCGCCGTGAACGAGGTCCGCGTGCGCTTCGGCCGGTCCAGATCCAGGCCTTTGGGCAGCACGATCTCCCGAATAGTGCCCTTGGCGTCTGTTCAGGACACACATGTATTCAATAATCTACTTTCTGTATTGAAATGGACAACTTTTTGCATAGTGTTGAGCGTGAGTGAGGATACAAATGCAATGAGTCACTCTAAAATATGCTTGTTGGGTTAAACTCAATGTTGGGTTAAAACTGAGCAACACAGGATCTTTATTGTGTCTATTTATTTATTTATTTATTTGTTTTTTTAAATAAATTCAAACTACACTTTTTAACCCAGCGGTTGCAATCAAAACATGACTTTTGCTATTTGTTAAAAAAATTAATTGAAACAATACGATTCTTAAGTTTTATTTTGGGGGGACAACTCAACTGTTTCATGTTCAATCCACTTTAATTTGTAAAAACGATTACGTTTACTTAATCGATTTGTGTTGGGACAACCTGAAGGAATTGTGTGGAACCCAGCATTTTTACAGTGTGGGTTTGTCCATATTTAACCCAACGTTACGACAACCCAGTACAATACAAACAGGGGCTTCTGTAGAATATGCAGAATTTCACACAATTCATTCGTGTTGTCTCAACACAAATCGATTAAGTTAAAACAAATTTGAGTCGATAGAACATACAACAATAAAGTTGTCCAAAAAAAATCTCCAGAATTGTGTTGTTTCAGCTTATTTTAAATAAGTAGCTTGAAAAAACAGCTAAATATTTTTTGGAGGAGTCATTGTCTAATTTAAAGAGCCTATTATAAGTTTTATGTATAATATTTTGGGCGTAAATACAGACAAAATCAAAAATAATTAATTATTCAATAATAATGAATAATCTTTTTAATTACATTTATAGGACCAATTTTACCCCAGTAATTAAAATAATATAATCTAGCTAAATCGTTGGTAGAGGCTGCACAGGGTTATTACAGTGACTTTCTGAAGTTTATTCACACTTCACTTGGTTTAATTGTTGGATCAAATCATTTAAAACGTATTAAAATAACATTTACGTTTATGGGATCCTCCCCGAAATAAGAAATTGGACTCACATGAAGGTTATTTTTATCAATATTAAATATTATTTTTGAAAGCAGTAATGCAACATTTCATTGATTTCACCACTCGGATGCAACATTAGAAATCATGATGTGAGATAATAATGTGCAGTCTGTGCTAAATACTGCAATATGTTCAGCACCACAACAGAGCATTATGCCATATGTCTTGGATAATACATTTTGGCAAGGCAAGCAATGCAACATTTTATTCACCAATATGATTTTCACAATTAATTTCCACATCACTTTCAAATCAAATCTCCAAGTTTCAGTCTTTATTTGAGAAGGGCGCAGTATACACAAGCTGATTAAATCATAGAATATTACTTGAAGTGTAATCAATAAGTTCTCAATATATAATATTAATAAAATAGAGTGAATAATTATCAATAAATAATCATTTAATTCAGTTTCAATTCCGTATTTTTTTACCGAAACCAAACATAAACGCGTCTTTGTGAGATAATACACAAACAATAATACATTTAAAACTGTGTGATTTACTTTAAAGACACTGAATCTACCAACAGCTACTTGAATAAGACATTTTGATTTTGACTTAAGCATCACCATCACATTCTATGAGAGACATTTATTAGTTAGCATGCAGGCAAAACTAAATAAGCACTTAAAGACTTCCAGGTCATACACATACAAACTTTCACGTGCACTATGTTGAAATACAGATGCTTTTTAGAAAACACATTGATATGAGTCAACTGAAAACACTCTCTAGTGTTAGCTTTGCTCAACTTTACCTGTTTTAAAACCTCAAAAACGCGCGTTGTTAAAAGATAAGAATGTGTTCTAAAAATGATGCGGTGCGATATTAATATTTAGAACGACATTCTACATTAGCTCCGCCTATTCGAATGTCTGCCTGGCAACCGAGCTAGTATCTTAGGTTGAACACTTGGTTGAACTGTAATATCACATTAAGATTAAGGGTATTTGTTGATGTAGCGCCTTTAAATGTTAATGGAGAAACTTTGCGTAATTGCTGTTTGCGAGCTGTTTGAAATCAACACGAGCCTATGGGCCCATGACACAGACTTGCTGACCTTTCGGTGACCCTGGTTCTCACGAGGACTCCGGCGCATTCAATCGTCAGCTTTAAAAACAAATAGTGACACCGGGGATTGTGGGCTTACGGAGACACTGCGCCAAAACTACACGCAGCTCTCCAGAGCGCAGAGGCTCGTTCATTCATTGCCGGTGTGCTGGCTGAAATTGCGGATGAATTACAGTTTATTATGAATATAGATGATTGTTTAAATTTAAATGAACCCATGAAAAATAAAAATCATGCATTCATTCATTTCCTTCGTGCATTAATTGTAATACAATCGCATTCAGAAAAAAGGTTCAATAACATATAAATAAATGCACCGGGTTATATTATTAGCAGTACTATTGATATTAGCAACCTAATTATATCATTGAATGTAATAGTTAAAAATAGGTAACGATTTACAATGTGATTATATTAGATCATGTTTGTTAATGTGTTTATTTAGCTACACGAACAAATAATGAACAATAGGCTACATCTGTTACAGCCTGTCCATCTTTGTTAATGTTAGTTTATAAAAATAAAAGTTATCTTGTTGATGATCAGTGTAATAATAATGATTACAAGCTTTGAAATGTATTATTGTGTTAATAAATGCTGAATTTAACATTATCTGTTATTAATAAATGTTTTGTTCATTGTTAGATCATGTAATTAATATATTAACTTATGTAATCTTATTGTAACGTGTGACTAAAAATGTAATAGTCGTTACAGTTACATGGTGCAAACAATTCAGTATGTTAATATAATTGTATAGCATTTTGTAATATTTGGTTTTGTATGTTTAGTGTATTAATATCGCATTATGAAAACAATAACAGGGTTTTTATTTTTAAATTCTGACTATTTTTAAAACCGAAATTAGCAACACAAAAATGTAGGCTACATAAATATGAATTGTAAAATTATTTTACTAGTCATATTTACAATAATATATGTTGTAAATAAATAAAGCAGTGAGAAAACATTTTTTCTTTTCTGTTTTCTTTTTGTTTCATCATTTACTATAAGTTTTTATAAATAATTTCTTTTATAAATGTGACTTAAACGTGTCTAAAACGTGTCCTATTAAATCAATAAATGATTTGAATTGTATAAAAGTAAATGCATTATAAAATGAGCTACGTTTTAAGAAATTGTCCGTAAATGAAAAGAAACGCTTTCGAAGAAACGTAACGTTACCATTTTTATGATTAGCGTGTTGCTATTGTTTTAGTTTTTATTTGTTTCGGATCTATCAAACACTGACATTCAGGGATACATACAAACTTATGTTTAAAGCCTGTATCTTGTATGGAATAAATAAAATAACCTATATAAGCTCCTTCATGTATTTCAAGAAATATTTAGCAATTCTCTAAAGCGTTTATATTATATGAAGTAATTTTCTTTGTAGCCTATTTATGTTATATTGTAAATAGATTCAATGTATAATAATATAACATGTATGATGTTTGACCCGTATTTTAAATGACTAAATAAATAAAATGTTTTGGTGTCTTACTGACAGCTTGTACCTACAATATTCACACTTGCATCTACTTTTTTGCATCCGTTTTTTAAAATCCATTTGTCATCGTCAGCTGTAAATAGTGTTAATAAATATCAGACGTTTTGATAAACTATAATAATTATCACCATCTTCATGATTAACACAAGAATAAAAAATAATATAATAATACAAATACATTTTAGTAATTTTTAAAAAGGAATATTTTGTTTATATATATATATATATATATATATATATATATATATATATATATATATATATATATATATATATATATATATATATATATATATATATATGACTGATTTCCTATTTTGAGAGTTAGATCCAGTAGATTTATGGTAAATATTGGCTCCTCACCTCTGACCAAAATCCTCCGACAGTAGTCCGGATCGACTCCTAAAAGTTTATCGTGTCCATCCTCGCTGGATGAGGTCGGTGTGGATGCCGAAGTCCCCGGTGTGTCGGTAGAGCTCTGCACAGGTGACCGATTGCCCACTTCCGTCCGGCTTTTCGATTCTCTGCCGCGGTCACGGCACAACGAATTGGATCCACAGTGGTTTCGGTCCTCGGCGATTCCATCGCCCATACTCGTGGCTTGATCAAACATCTAGCACTTTAACTATGTTTATGTGTCCACTTAGTTTTCTTGAGCTAAAACTGAGAGGTTTAATAAATAGTCTAGCGAAGTTCCTGTCAGAAATTGAGATCTTATTTCCCTTCCAAAAAACAAAATATTAAATCAGAATCCAGCCACACACTCCAGCGACGGAACCGAGTTTCTGCCCAAATATTTTAGCATGTTCCGGCATCGGGCGTCCATGCAGAAGGAGATGTAAGCAGAAGGGAAGGAAGGTTGAGGTGGAGGGGCCCCTGTGGGCAAGTGGAAGGACCCTCCTCAGCTATAGGATCGCGCTCAACCCAAAATGCATTCTGCATATATGCGCTGGGTTTCAAGGTCTGTGACCGAGGCACTGGGAGGCGCTTCACTGCTTAACCACGTATAAATAATTCCACACAACAAACATGGATCCGAGCAGCGCAAACTTTCCTTTTCTCCCTCCTTATCAGACTTATATAGTCGATTTACTCGTTGACCACAGTGTGTGTGTTTGTGTCTCTGCGTGAGTGTGTGTGTCTGATATGGGCTCTGCAGAAGCTCTGGCGAAAAATCCAGCGGATTTCAGGATTTCTTCTGGAGGAGGGGGGAGGTCATTTTACGTGGGACCAGCTCGGGAATATCCTTTAATAATAACAAACGGTCAAATGCAAATCAATGGCTGCGCTTCGAATGTTCGAATGGGAATCTGTATTAAGCTGACGTCATGGTAACATTAAATTCCAGAGTAGAACGTGCGTTCTTTTTTCCTTTTACTTTGACTGACAACAGCGACGTCACTTCCGGACTGCGATCCATCAATTGATTGGTAAACAGACACTAGTAGGAGCACGAGGTGGTTTAAACGCCCGTTAGCGGTCAGCGAAATGTGAATGAAGCAATCTCCGCGTTGTCTTTAGAGTTTTGTTTTGCTCGGTAAGTATTATATGTCAGAGCTGATTTGAAATCTCGTTCATTAATCTAATTTAAATGTATGGAAAGCGGCTAATAATATAGCCTAAAGTAATCGCCTCCAACTATTAAAAATGGTGCGATTATTAAATAGTTTTAATTGTTATTAACTAAATCATAAAGCAAGAGGAAAACACAGACACGCGTCATATTTAAGCAGCCACAAATACACAATTCAATAATCTCCTTCAAGCTTAAACTATTTTATTGGAGGAAAAAACTAATTTGAAGCATAATTTTTCATAATAACATCAACAATTCGACGTTTTTACATATGTAAACTCTCTTACAGCTATAACTTGAGCACATTATGTTCATGAAGATTAAATCCACAAGTGCCATATAAAGGCAAGGGTTTGTAAGATGAATTGTGTACATTATTGTTCAACTAGCAATAGGTTTATTTGTGTTTACCTCACGGTGCACGAACCGCAGGTGTTCATCTCATCATTGAACCGTTGCCATAATACACAACAACAAAATTAGAATCTTTTATCTGAGTGCGCAATCCCATTACGGAGGACGCAATGACATAATTGCAGTTTTGCCACTTTGAGCAGTGTTTATCATTCAGCGCCGAAATGGCTCATTATTGAATTCAGCTGCTGAGCACAGATTAAACCGTGAGCGTGATGAATGGAGCTGTCAGTCACTCCCTCAAACCAACAGTACAGTCAAGAGAGGTTTAATTGCCTCCACTGCTCTCTGGCCCCTCAGTCTCACACACGGGCCCTTTCCTCACACACACAAGTGATACAAAACAGCAAATGTACCGTAAACACAGGCAAATACCACTCCCTTTACCCGCCTAAACAAATTCATATATATATATATATATATATATATATATATATATATATATATATATGATTTTTACTAATATTAGATTTTAATGTATCTTTTTAAAAGCCTATATCTTATCAAAGTATTACTGAAAAGATTACTTGAAGAAGAGTGGCAGAAAGTCAACACTGTAAAAAATTGTTTGCTTTAAATTAAGCTGATCCAAATTAACCTTACGAACTTATATTATGTTAAACTGACTTAAGAGCTTGCATAACCAATAAAATTAAGTTAGAACATGATTAACTTAGTTTAATAAGTTACAATGAACTAAAAACACATGCTGTCATGACTAATTGGTCATATAATTTTTACGTGAATGAACATGTTCATTATAAATTCTTGATTTTTGTAAGAGCACACACACACACATGCATGCATACATACATTCATATAGTGCCCAACATAAATTAGTACAGATCTCTCTTTTAGAGTAATATTTTCTATAATGTGCAATATTAAATATGTGTATTAGTCAGTACCAAAGCCAACATTGGGAGCTAATTTAATAAAATAATGTGTAATGGTCCAAAAATGTGTAGATCTAAATGAATACGTTAGGGGAAAAATATTATATAATGTTTTAATTGAAAGGAAATTAAGAGAAACAAAAAATATATATAAAATCAGTTGAAATTTGCTTTTATTTCCAGTGTAGTTGCAATTTGTTTTGCAATATTTTGTTTAAATTTAAATGTATTATCTTTCTACTCCTGTAACCATGTAATACTAATATATATATATATATATATATATATATATATATATATATATATATATATATATATATATATATTAGTTTAAAAGTTTGTTTATATTAGTTTTTAGTTATAAGTTTAGTATTTTGCTACTTTCTATTTGTTTTTTATATTTATTTAATAGGTGTTAGACATACTATGTTCATTAATACATTTATTTTATTTATATATTTAACGATTGCATAGCTTAAAGTATTACTGCAAAGATTACTTGGGCAAAACTTCAGGATGAGTGTCAGAAATTCAATAAACATATTCAATATTACTTGATTTTTATAAGAGTACACACAATCACACATACACGTATAGTGCCCATACAGCATAAATTAGTACAGATTTCTCTTTTAGAGTAATGTTTTCTATAGTGTGCTGTATTAAATATGTCTATTAGTCAGTACCAAAGCCATATTTGGAGCTAATCTAACCAAATAACTTAAGGTAAAGGTCCTAACATTAGTACACCTAAATTAATATTAGGCCTATATATTAATATAATACATTTTAATAAAAAGAAAGTCAAGACAAACAAAAAAATATATATAAAATTCAGTTGAGTTTAGCATTTATTTCCAATGTAGTTGCAACTTGATTTGCAATATTTCGTTTGAATTTAAATGTATGATTTTATATAGATTGCCACATTCGTATTTTAATCAATATAATATATTAATTAAAGCAATGTACATACATGGCTTAAAATATAAGTTTAGCAATGCACTTACATTATAAATCAAGACGTAATAATGAACGTTCACTTGTATGGCTTCTGTTTTATTATATTGTCAGCAGATTGTCACATTCGTTTACTTTATTGATTGCTATAAAAAGAAAATATTGCCAACGTTAAGGAATATTACATTAATGACACAATGGGGAAATGTTTAAACTACAACAAGCAAAACAAAACTTCAGGACTATTTTAAAACATAATCTGAAATAAACAAATGGCGCTACGAACCGAATCGCTATGAATAACGAAAACATTTATTCCCCTATGAGCAAACTATAAAATGGCTACAGTTAAACAGCCATTTTACAAACGAAATACATGTTTATAATGAAAACAATGATATAAAAAGTGTTTTTTTAAGGAAGCATCTTATTTTCGTAAACATGCAAGTCAGACTTTGCCCAAACTCAATTAACTATTAATCGCTATTTTGCAGTATACGATGTTTTTTTTAATCGCGAGTAACTCGAGTTTCGTGTCTAATAATGACAACATGCTAGTAAACTCTCAAAACAATCCATCTGAAGAGTCTGTGGAGATGTGACATTGTCATGAGGAAGCTGCCACGTCTCCAAAAAACTTTATTATAAGAGTGTTCATTTAGCTTTAAGCAGAGTTTTCTGCTTCAGTCCATCAGTGTCAGATGTCAGAGGAAAACACAAAAAGGTAATGACACGCAGGCATAGAGACAATACTCTGCCCTGAGGAGTGAATGACTGACATTCAAAACAAACCTTGACATGCGGGACTCGCTGTAAAATATGTCGATTTTTCTTTCTCATTAAGGGTCTCGGAGGAATTCTCTCTCTCTATATATATATACACACATATATTAATCGCCTTGTATTGCTATAATGGGTGGATACCTTGTATCGTAACTTAAACGAGACCTCCTCTGACTTCTATTAAAGATTGTATGTGAAGACTTCTTTCACAAAATTTGCAGGAATAATCTGAAGTATGTGACCGCTCCCGACTCCACAGAACCTCCATTGTGATCTATGATGCATGAAACGACTGATATTTTCTGATATTTTTATATGCCGATGACAGATATTTTCTGTGCTGTAATTTCAAGCAAAGAAAAATGTTTATTCAAACCCTAGCCTCACATATATAGCCAGAAATGTACAGTCTGGAGAGTCTCAAACACGGTTTCGTTTTAATGAACCCGCCTCTCGTCATGATGGCGGGAAATTGCACATTTATTCATGTATTTTAAATGAATATGCTCATGCTTTCTTAACTGCTGTTTCTGCTGAAGTTAAAAGAATTGTGGCTCAGTGGTTAGCTCTGTTGTCTCAAAGCAAGAAGTTCGCTGGTTTGAGTCCCTGCTGGGCCAGTTGGCATTTCTGTGTGTAATTTGCATGTTCTCCCCATGTTGGCAATATGTGAATTGAATAAACTAAATTGGCAGTATGTGTGTGAATAAGTGTGTATGGGTGTTTCCTAGTACTGGGTTGCAGCTGGAAGGTCATCAGCTGCGTAAAACATATGTGCTGGATAAGTTGGCAGTTAATTCCGCTGTAGCAACCTCCGATAAAATAAAAATGAGTGAATGAATAAATAAATTACTCCCAGTTTAAGGTTTCATTTATTCATTCATTTTCTTTTCAGCTTAGTCTCTTTATTAAACAGCGGTTGCCACAGCGGAATGAACTGCCAACTTATCCAGCATATGTTTGACGCAGCGGATGCCCTTCCGGTTGCAACCCAGTTCTGGGTAACCACTGCACCACCGTGACGACCATGTTTAGGTTTTTTTTCAACAATAATTTTAGTGGCTAATTTCTAATAAATTTCTTTTGTCTATGCCATGATAACATAATATTTGACTAGATATTTCGCAAGATTGAGCTTAAAGTGCAGTTAATTAGGTTAACCTCTAGGCAAGTTAGATTAATTAAGCAATCATTTTACAGCATTGGTTATATAGCCAATTGAAAAAGATAATTTGATCTTAGCAGTTTTTACATTTAAAAAATTTATAAATTTATGTATAGAAATACATAGAAAATGAACTTTTGCTGTTAAACATCACTTTCGATATTAAAAAGAATTCAAATTTCACAAGAGGGGTAATAATATTGTCACTAACTGCTTAAATTAATAATTCAACTTTTCTGGATGAATTAAAAACAAAACTGAAATGAATTGATTCCAGTTTTGATTTGCTGGGCATTGTTTTCAGTGTGATGGAGCTACTGTAATAGGTTTTATTACAGAAATGCACAGCAAATTAAATTGATCAGCTCTCCATCACACAGAAAACCAAAGTCATGTATGAGTTGACGTTAATACATTTGTTATATCCATAATTTATTTAAAAAAGAAAGATGAATAATTGGTAACACTTTATTTTGATGGTCTATTTGAGTATTAGCAGACTGTTTGCTTAATATCTATTGATACTAAAACTGACTATAACAAACTTTGCAAGTACATGTCAACTTACACTAACCCTAACCCCAACCTAACAGTCTACTTATAATCTAATGAGAATTAGTTGGCATGTAGATGCAATGTAACTTAAATTCAACAAACAGACCATCAAAATAAAGTGTGAGCGAATAATCTTTACAGTAATGTGTGATGGTGTTGTTAATATGTGGTCGAGAGACAGATATTTGATCATGTAAGGATGCAAAGAAAATCAGAATGTTGAGAAACTCACCTTTAAAGTTGTCTAAATCAGTGTTTCTGAACCACGTTCCTGGAAGGCCACCAGCACTGCATGTTTTGGATGTCTCCTTTGTCGGTCTCACCCATTACAGGTCTTTCAGTCTGCTAATTAGCTGATAATCTGAATCAGGTGTGTTTGGTTGAGGAGACATGGCTAAGTGCAGAGCTGGTGGTCTTCTAGGAACGTGGTTGAGAAACACCAATAAAGTCCTTAGCAATGCACATTGCGAATCAGACATTGAGTTTGAAATGATTTACAGTAGGACATGTTTAAAATATCCTCGCGGAACATGATCTTTACTTAATATGCTAATAATTGTTGGCACAACGGAAAAATCAATCATTTTGATAGACAATGTATTTTTAGATATGGGTAAAAGTATATCAGTGTAGCATAATAACACTGGTTTAATGCTCTAAGGACACATTTATCAAGCATTATGATTATTTTTGTGCATATATCAATTACCACTTGGGGAGCTGCACATCGATGCATTCGCTCTTCAGTGTTTGGACTTTGAGCCGTGAAAATTAAACCACACTGAACTGAACTAAACTGAAAACTGGACTGACACAGATTCAGTTGACTAAAATTTCTCTGTTAAGCTGCTTTGACACAATCTACATTGTAAAAGCGCTAGAGAAATAAACATGACTTAAACACCAACACTCTAAAACTGTGAATTTGCTGATAGTACACTGACCACTCGGCCCTCCAAATAGTGTGACCAAGACATCACAAATAAATTTAGAAAAATGTCTACTATATTTATGAAGTGACGTGTGTCTGTTCAATACAGCACGAGCTCAGTAACTGTTCTAGATCAGAGTAACTGGGAGATGGTGTTTCTAGAAATAAACATGACTTGAATTGAACACAGACACTCTAAAACTGAATTTGCTGATAGTACACTGACCACTAGTGGCTATTCAACAATAACAGCAATTATTAGAAATGTTTTTGAAGTCTTTAAAACTAATAGATTTTCTGCTAAAGATAACGCTGACGAGTTTTATGACTCCTAAACATGCTTTATAGATTATTTTGAAAGTACAAAGTTTTTGTTTCCATCTAAAAGCAATGCATCAGGATACCTCCTTATATTTTACACGTGTACTTTATTTGACTAGTTTTTAATATTTTTGTGTGTATTTAATTACTTATTTTTATATTTAATTTACTTATTTTATTTATTATTCATTTCATTTGGTCATTAGTACTTTTTTATTATAACTGCAAAAGAGTAAATAATTCTAATAATATAGATAAGTAGAATTAAAGTGGTATTTTCTGATCTTTCTCTCTTCAAAAAACAAAGAGAATGTTGAAAAAATGGTTTCGAAGTCAAGTGAATTTTATTATTTGAAAGTAAAAAGTTTTTGTTTCCATCTAAAAGCAATGCATTAGGAGACCTCCTTTATTATATTTTGCATGAGTACTTTATTTGACTAGTTTTTAATATTTTGTGTGTATTTAATTACTTATTTTTACATTTATTATTCATTTCATTTGATCATTATTACTCTTTTGTTATAACTGTGAAAGAGTAAATAATTCTAAATTAAAATAATAATATAGATAACTAGAATTAAAGTGTTTTTTTCCTGATCTTTCTCTCTTCAAAAACAAAGAGAATGTTGAAAAAATGGTTTCGAAGTCAAGTGAATTTTATTATTTGAGAATAATAATAAAAAACTGACAGATACAATAACATTATTTGCTCTGGGAGAAATTATTTGTAAACACTAAAAAAAAAAAAGACACATGAAAGTTTACATAGATGCAATTAAAGGGACATTCACCCAAATAATGTACATTTACTCACCCTCGAGTGGTCATAAACCTCTATGTGTTGCTTTCTACTGTTGAACACAAAAGAAGATATTTCGAAGAATGCTGAAAACCTGTAAGCCAGGCATGTCCAAGCTCGGTCCTGGAGGGCCGGTGTCCTGCAAAGTTTAGTTCCAACCCCAATCAGACACACCTGGGCTAGCTAATCAAGCACTTACTAGGCTTTCTAGAAACATCCGTGCAGGTGTGTTGAGGCAAGTTGGAGCTAAAATCTGCAGGACACCGGCCCTCCAGGACCGAGTTTGGACACCCCTGCTGTAAGCATTGACTTGAAGCATTGAAAACAAATGGAAGTCAATGATTACAGGTTTTCGGCATTCTTCAAAGTATCTTCTTTAGTGAAACTCAAACAGGTTTTGAACAAGTGAGTAAATCACAATTTTTCGGTGAACTATCCCTTTAAATGGACATTCGGTAAATGAATAAGGCTGCCAACATTCAGTGTTTAATGGCTCGAAATACACGCTGGCATCAATTCAACTAAGACTGAAGATGATTTTAGGCACTTCGGCTCTACAAAACAGACCAGGGTGAATGGACAGCCCTTAAAAAGTGATGATCTCGTTCAAATCTATCAGGGCAGACGAAATGATTTTCCGACGTGATCCGAGTAAATAGGCATCACATCTATTTCAGTAGATGAATCAAAAACATTCACTCTTTTTAAGCCATGATGTCAGAGTTCATGCTGCGACATGTAGGATTGATTTAATGGTCAGCAGCTCCCCCTGCTGGCACAAACAACAGGCTGATTCACAGTGAGCACAGACCAGAAAGGAGCTTAAAAGTGTTAAATCACATCAGATCGGGGAAAGAAAGGTGCAGTAACACAGACAGGAGAGCTTACTATATTTGTCTTTATCTAAAAGAGACATTCAGTCATAATAGCGGAATTAGATTAGAGCAAAACACACTTTTTAAAGGGTATAGTTTGACCACAAAATGAACATTAACTCACTGTACTCGCCCTCAAGTAGGTTCAAAACTTTTGAGTTACTACTGAACACTACAGATGATATTTTGAAGAATGCTGAAAACCTGTAACCATTGATCTCCATTATAGAAAGAAATACTATGGAGGTCAATTGTTACGGGTTTTCAGCATTCTTCAAAATATCTTCTTTTGTGTTCCACAGACGAAAGAGACCTATAAAGGTTTAAAACAAGGGTGACTTCCATAGCATTTGTTTTATCTATTATTGGAAGTCAATTGTTACAAGTTTTCAGCTTTCAACATATGAAAGAAACTAAAACAAGTGTGAGCAAATGATGCATGTTTGGGTGAACTATCTCTTTAAAAACTTAGTGGACGTTAAAAAAGTGAGGAAACCCATTGCTTTATAAATATTAAGTAACTGAAATATGTGCATAATTATTAAAAATTAATTCAACTTAACAGTTACAATGGGTTTACTCACTTCAAGTAAACGTGTCACTCTTAAAGGGGTAGTTCACCCAAAAATGTAAATTCTCATTTATTTTCTTGTGTGGTTTTAAATCTTTGAGTTTTATCAGTTTGTTAAACACAAAAGATGTTTTGAAGAAACCTGTAACCATTGACTTCCAATAGTAAATAAAACGAATACTATGGAATGTTTACAGGTTTTCAGCATTCTTCGAAATATCTTTTGTGTTCAACTGAAGATAAAAACTCCAAGGTGTGAAACAAACAGTGAGTAAATGATGAATCATTTTGGGTGAACTATCCCTTTAAAAAGTGTTTAGTTCACTTTAAAGTGAGTTAACCTGTTGCTTTACAATTAAGTAGTACTATGTGCATAATTATAAAAATCAAGTAAACTTAACAGTTGCAAGTTACAGTGGGTTTAATCACTTTAATTAAAACTGTCACTTTTAAAGGGGTAGTTCACCCAAAAATGAAAATCACCTTATTTATTTTCTCTCTGGTGTTTGAAACCTTTGAGTTTCTTTCGTCTGTTGAACACAAAAGAAGATATTTTGAAGAATGCTGGAAAACTGTGACCATTGATGACCATGGGAATATCAAATACAGTGAAAGTCAATGGTTACAGGCTTTCAGCATGCTTTAAAATATCTTCTTTTGTGTTCATCAGAAGAAAGAACCTTATGTGTTGATAACAAGGGTGAGTAGATGAATTTTTGGGTGAACTATACCTTTAAAAGTGATTAGTTGACTAATTTAAAGTGAATAAACGTGTTGCTTTACAATTATGTAAATGAAGCATGTGCATAATTATAAAAATTAAGTCAACTTAACAGTTGCAAGTTACAGTGGGTTTAATCACTAAGTAAACGTGTCACTTTTAAAGGGGTAGCTCACCCAAAAATGAAAATCACCTTATGCATTTATGAGTTTCTTCCGTCTGTTGAACACAAAAGAAGATATTTTAAAAAATGCTGAGAACCTGTAACCATTGACTTCCATAGCATTTGTTTTATCTATTATTGGAAGTCAATTGTTACAAGTTTTCAGCTTTCAACATATGAAAGAAACTAATAAAGGATTAAAACAAGGGTGAGCAAATAATGCATCATTTTTGGGTGAACTATCCCTTTAAAAAGTGATTAGTTGACTAATTTAAAGTGAATAAACCTGTTGCTGTACAATTAAGTAAACGAACTTTGTGCATAATTATAAAAATTAAGTCAACTTGACATTTTCAAGTTACAATGAGTTTAATGACTTTAAGTAAAAGTAAAATTGTCACTTTTAAAGGGGTAGTTCACCCAAAAATGAAAATCACCTTATTTATTTTCTCTCTGGTGTTTGAAACCTTTGAGTTTCTTTTGTCTGTTGAACACAAAAGAAGATATTTTGAAGAATGCTGGAAAACTGTGACCATTGATGGCCATAGGAATATCAAATACAGTGGAAGTCAATGGTTACAGGCTTTCAGCATGCTTCAAAATATCTTCTTTCGTGTTCATCAGAAGAAAGAACCTTATGTGTTGATAACAAGGGTGAGTAAATGAATTTTTGGGTGAACTATACCTTTAAAAGCGATTAGTTGATTAATTTAAAGTGAATAAACGTGTTGCTTTACAATTATTAAGTAAATGAACTAAGTAAACGTGTCACTTTTAAAGGGGTAGTTCACCCAAAAATTCACCCAAAATTGAAAAATCACCTTATGCATTTTCTCATGTGGTTTAAAACTTTTGAGTTTCTTCCGTCTGTTGAACACAAGAAGATATTTTGAAAAATGCTGAACCTGTAACCATTGACTTCCATAGCATTTGTTTTATCTATTATTGGAAGTCAATTGTTACAAGTTTTCAGCTTTGAACATATGAAAGAAACTTACAAAGGATTAAAACAAGGGTGAACAAATGATGAATTATTTTTGGGTGAATTATCTCTTTAAAAAGTGATTAGTTGACTAATTTAAAATGAATAAACCTGTTGCTTTACAATCATTATGTGCATAATTATAAAAATTAAGTCAACTTAACATTTACAAGTTGCAATGAGTTTAATCACTTTAAGTAAATGTAAACATGTCACTTTTAAAGGGGTAGTTCACCCAAAAATGAAAATCACCTTATTTATTCTCTTCGATGTGGTTTTAAACCTATTTGAGTTTCTTTGTTCTGTTGAACACAAAAGGAGAAACAATGAAGCATGCTGGTTGCTGGCATCCATCAACTATCATAGTAGGAAAAATACTATTGAAGTCAATGGGTGCCAGCAATCACCATTCTTCAGAATATCTTATTTTGTGTTCAACAGAGTAAAGAAACTCTAATAGATTTTGAACAAGTGAAGGGCGAGTAAATGATGACAGATTTATCATTTTTAGGTGAACTGTCCCTTTAAGACAATAGATTTACTCACTATTTGATTGTTTTGTTTCCAAACCTGCAATACAACAAATCACATAGAGCTACAGTAAACGACAGATCATTCCTGCATTCCATTGTAACAGTAAGTAAAACCTAGAAAGCACAGTGCGTTTTCCAAACACTGTGAGCAGAAAGCAGAGACATTGCTGAGCAGCCGGCAACAGACTTCCAGGATCTGGCCTATTCCGACACTGCCGAAACCGGATATGTGGCACGGATTGGGAAGTTTGAAGTGAGTTTCGGGCGTTCAGTCGAAGCCTTGCCAGTCGCTTTGCTCAGAGTCGTACTCCAGCTCTGCTCCAATGCACCGCACACCTTCCAGCAGCATCGGAGTCCCGTGATGACGGTCTGATAGAGCAGAAAACAAGATAGTTTGTATATTATGCTGTTATAAAATACTCTTTTCTGCTTCTCTTAAGCTGCGTTTCACTTTTAAAAATGCACTTGCGAACGTCCCTTCCCTTGTTCCCCAATACCATTTTAAAGTGCGAGAGTTAAGGTGTGGAGAAGCCCCAAAGAAGCGTACCACCAAGACCGTTGCATGCCCAGAGTGAAGCATGGTGGTGGATCAGTGATGGTTTGGACTGCAATATCATGACATTCCCTAAGCCCAATACTTGTGCTAGATGGAGCATCACTGCCAAGGACTAATCCCAACCACTCTGGGAGATCATGTACATCCAATGATTCAAATATTGTATCCTGAAGTGGTATCAGGATGATAAATGCAGCAATACACACAGCAAGACTGGTGACAGAGGCTGCTTTTACAATGCAGATCTTGATGGTCCGTTCCGATTTTGTGACTGTGATTTATTTTTTTTTGTATCTGATCATTTTTATGAAGACTCATATCCAGTTGTCTGTATTTATACAGCACACGGCAAATGACCAGGAAAAAAAAAAAAGAGCAGGCGCTGACTGACAGCTGATAATAAAAGAGCGTTCTTTTCTCCGTTCCTGTATTTAATGTGTTCGCAGGGTTTAAATGTTTTTAAATTGTTATTGAGAAGCTGTTTTACTATAGTTTATGACAGAAAGGTTCTCATTTGGTCGTCAAATTTTAATCTAGGCATTTTTAAACCAGTAGGCATCTTAATGTAATGTCCATGGCGTGATTTATGCACGTGACATAGCCTATGCCACAGTTATATATCAGTTTATAGTGGTTACATGGCGGATGTTGCAGACTCTCTCTGTCTCATTAAACATGCTTAAGTACTTGTGCTATATAATATTAATTATTATTATATATTGATTTTTTTAAACAGGAAAAGATTAAAAGATAATCGGGCCTGACTCCGCATGAATGCTGTTTTTCAGCAGGCTCCTGCTCTGCAGAACATAAAAACATACAGACACACTTGCCATCTCATCCATCAACACATGAGAACAGTAGAAACAATCACCAAACATACTAAATAGAGGGAGGCAGGCTACTAACTTAGAGGCTACAGGGATAGTTGACCGTCAGATGAGGAGCATGGGATTTTTAAAAAGTCAATGTTGGTATTGTTTTTAGATGTTGTGGGATCTCATTCCTGGCTTTTGTGAATACATAAAAGAAAAATGTATGACATAATAAAAGCTTTTTTAGTGCTATTATATGAGATTTAAGGTTTGAGACTCTGCTGAACTCTGTTCTGAAATGAAAGCCTCAGAGTTTGTCTTTCGCTATGGTTTTAATGACGTGTGACTCGCACCAATCAGAGAAGCAG
The DNA here is from genome assembly GCF_903798145.1 of Danio aesculapii. Taxonomy (NCBI): domain Eukaryota; kingdom Metazoa; phylum Chordata; class Actinopteri; order Cypriniformes; family Danionidae; genus Danio; species Danio aesculapii. The sequence continues at coordinate 6,802,885 of NC_079441.1, forward strand.
AGAAATTAATTATGCCACAAATACTGTAGAATGAGCAAATGCATGTAGTGTAGTTCAGGGGTTTTCAATTTTTTTAATCTCAGGGACCCCCAAATATGATGATTCTTTGCAGGGGACCCCTTTGCCTAAAATTTAAAGGCACTTATGTAGTTCAAGTATAAATATGTAAACTAAAATTCTGTATAATGTAAACTGCTATTAAAATATTAATTAATTAAATTATTAAAATGCTATTGTTTTTAAAACTATTTAGCTTATTAGTTGGTGATAAACACATTAAAATTAAGTATCCACTTATATAAATCCTAAAACGATATATAGATTTGGTCCTTAATCATTTTAGGATTGGAAAAAAAGTATCTCGTAAATCATTTTTTGTTTCTGCCAAGTTTTTCGCGGACCCCCTAGCTCACCAGTTTGAAAACCCCTGGTGTGGTTAATATCACTCTGATCAGTTCTACATAAAAACACCAGCAGAGGGCAGCAAATATCCTCACATTGAACATCTCCATCATTCAATATATTCAACAAGCTAAAACAGTGTGCCTAAATAAAAAATAATAAAATAGTGGACAATCTGTGGTCACTTACCCATGACACGAGCGTGAACTTTGACCTTCACACACACATCCTCTTTGCTCTCGCTAAGAATCTGCACCTCCTCACACATTACTCCCTCCTGGTGGGCCATATATTCACACGTCACCCTTAGACCTCCTGAACACACACACACACACACACAGTAGAAGAACATTTATTATACACAGATTCAACATCATTAACTTTACATGACTATCATGTGAATTTATCTGTGAGATTAAGTAAATATGTGTTGTTGTTTTTTTTTATTGCATCTTTTTATTAACATTTTAACTATTAATCACAAAACACATTGAAACACACCAACAAACAATACCTATTTTAACAATGCAAAGTTAAAAGGAAAAAATAAAAATAATACAAATAAATAATTAATTAATTAATAAACAGAATACGTATATACACATGCCTAATAAAAATCACAATAAATAAATAATAGCATAATAGCAATAATAAGAAAATAAATAAACAATGAAAAAAAACATAAAAATAAAATATTAATGAATTAAAATACTTAAATTCAATTATGACATAAAATATGTCTTTTTGAAGCGTACACCGTCACACAATTCATTAATTTCATCCTAACACAAATCGATTAAGTTAACATAACAAATTTGAGTGGATTAAACAAAAAAATTAAGCTTCTGTATTAATATACAGAATTGTGTTGTTTCAGCTTATTTTAAATAAGTTGTTTAAACTAGCAGCAAAAATGTTGTGTATGTGTGTATACTTGAATTATTCTGTTGTGGTAGCTCTATAGCAGTTATAGTAACACAACCACTGTAGCGATATAAACAAATGACTCAATGCTGTAGTTTTCTACAACTACAATACACCAGTTTACTGTAGTACAAACTAAAGTACAGTGCTCAGCATACACCCTGTATATGAGTACACCACTCACAAATTATCTTTTAAATACTATACAATATTATATTTGTACATATAAATTAAATTAGTCCATACGATACTAATCTGCAGCTTATCTTACAAAATAACATACATTCACCGGCCACTTTATTAGGTACACCTTACTAGCACTGGGTTGGAGCCCCTTCTGCCTTTAGAACTGCCTTAATCCTTTGTGTCATAGATTCAACAAGGCACTGGAAATATTCCTCAGAGATTCTGGTCCATATTGACATGATAGCATCACACAGTTGCTGCAGATTTGTCAGCTGCACATCCATGATGAGAATCTCCTTTTCAACCACATCTCAAAGGTGCTCTATTGGATTGAGATCTGGTGACTGTGGAGGCCATTTGAGTAGAGTGAACTCATTTGTCATGTTCAAGAAACCAGTCTGAGATGATTCACGCTTTATGACATGGTGCTGGAAGTAGCCATCAGAAGATGGGTCCACTGTGGTCATAAAGGAATGGACATGGTCAGCAACAATACTCAGATAGGCTGTGGCGTTGACACGATGCTCAATTGGTACTAATGGACCCAAAGTGTGCAAAGAAAATATCCCCCACACCATTACACCACCAGCAGCAGCCTGAACCGTTGATACAAGGCACGATGGATCCATGCTTTCTAAGTGTTGACACCAATTTCTGACCCGACCATCAGAATGTCGCAGCAGAAATCGAGACTCATCAGACCAGGCAACGTTTCTCCAATCTTCTATTGTCCAATTTTGGTGAGCCTGTGTGAATTGTAGCCTCAGTTTCCTGTTCTTAGCTGACAGGAGTGGCACATGGTGTGGTTTTCTGCTGCTGTAGTCCATCCGCCTCAAGGTTGGACGTGCTATGTGTTCAGAGATGCTCTTCTGCAGACCTCGGTTGTAACGAGTGGTTATTTGAGTTACTGTTGCCTTTCTATCAGCTGGAAACAGTTTGGCCATTCTCCTCTGACCTCTGGCATCAACAAGGCATTTGCGCCCACAGAACTGCCGCTCACTGGATATTTTCACTTTTTCAGATCATTCTCTGTAAACCCTAGAGATGGTTGTACGTGAAAATCCCAGTAGATCAGCAGTTTCTGAAATACTCAGACCAGGACGTCTGGCACTGACAACCATGCCACATTCAAAGTCACTTTAAATCCCCTTTCTTCCTCATTCTGATGCTCGGTTTGAACTGCAGCAGATCGTCTTGACCATGTCTACATGCCTAAATGCATTGAGTTGCTGCCATGTGATTGGCTGATTAGAAATTTGCGTCAACAAGCCGTTGGACAGGTGTACCTAATAAAGTGGCCAGTGAGTGTTTATACCTATATTTACTGAGAAATGGATAAAAATATTAATTTTCAAAATAGGGTGTACACATTTATGCTGAGCACTGTATACTACAGTATTTATTACTGTTGATCAGTTCAATATAGTTAATACTACAGTAATGCTGTAGCCTAACAAAGAGTTGTAAGTACTATTATACAGTATAATATACTTCTCCATTAGTATGGTTCAAAAACACTATAATATTTATTATAAATTACTGATGTATGTTTCTTTTCATGTGGAAAGAATTGTTTTCCTGTGGCTCACACCAGTTTAGGAATGAGCGAGGTGGTAGAAGTGTATCCATTAATGGGCACAAATACAGTCTGATATCTATATTTATCCTTTCCTAGTAACACGCACACACACACAATCCCTCAGCACAATGGAAAATGCATTAAAGCTGCAACGAGCTGTAATTTCAGCATCACAGGTGGCATTTATACACTTAGCCCTGCCCAGACATTAACACCATTGGTCGAGCGCATAGTATAGAGTGCATTAGTGCCTGCCCATTTTTTCTTTTTGCTCTAAAAAGTATTTTTCCATTTATTTTCTATTCATTCTATTCATTTTAATGTCTTTGTTAAAGCGCTAAAAGCCATTAACTAAATGCAACCAGCTATAAACCACAATTTGAAGCAAAAAAAAAATGAAAATGGGAAAAAAGGACTGTGTAATTAATGAATTATTGAGGAAAAGAGTTGAGAGAAGTGCTGTGAATGACAATCCAATTCAAAATGACAAATGTAAAAAAGTCATTTAAACTTGTTGGTCACAACTATTGCATAACAGTGTGCATGTAATATACCTAAATATGACATTAGCGGAGGTTTATAGAAACAGGCGGAGCTAAAGAGCTCCTCTCATGCTTTGCTAGGATTGGTCGAATTTTCTACACAGCATAGTTTTCCTGCGATTGCATGTCTGAGATTGCATGTGCAAATCTGGATCCAGCCACTATTGATTTTCTCTACAGAATATCATGGCTTTGTGCACGATACTGTGGATACAATATCATGCTTGATGTAGTTTTTCTGTGCAACATCGTGGATAATGTCATTTTTATGAATATGGTGGATAACGCGAACGTCGTGAATTACAGCTTTTATTACAATATCATAGATAATGTGGTTGTTCTGTGGAGTTTTTCTTCGCAATATCGAGGACAGTGGAGTTTTTCTTCACAATATCGAGAACAGTGGAGTTTTTCTTCACAATATCGAGGACAGTGGAGTTTTTCTTCACAATATCGAGGACAGTGGAGTTTTTCCTCACAATATCGAGGACAGTGGAGTTTTTCCTCACAATATCGAGGACAGTGGAGTTTTTCCTTCGCAATAATCGGGGACAGTGGAGTTTTTCTTCACAATATCGAGAACAGTGGAGTTTTTCTTCGCAATATCGAGGACAGTGGAGTTTTTCTTCACAATATCGAGAACAGTGGAGTTTTTCTTCACAATATCGAGGACAGTGGAGTTTTTCTTCACAATATCGAGGACAGTGGAGTTTTTCCTCACAATATCGAGGACAGTGGAGTTTTTCCTTCGCAATAATCGGGGACAGTGGAGTTTTTCTTCACAATATCGAGAACAGTGGAGTTTTTCTTCGCAATATCGAGGACAGTGGAGTTTTTCTTCACAATATCGAGGACAGTGGAGTTTTTCTTCACAATATCGAGAACAGTGGAGTTTTTCTTCGCAATAATCGGGGACAGTGGAGTTTTTCTTCGCAATAATCGGGGATAGTGGAGTTTTTCTTCACAATATCGAGAACAGTGGAGTTTTTCTTCGCAATAATCGGGGATAGTGGAGTTTTTCTTCGCAATAATCGGGGATAGTTGAGTTTTTCTTCGCAATATCGAGAACAGTGGAGTTTTTCTTCGCAATAATCGGGGACAGTGGAGTTTTTCTTCGCAATAATCGGGGACAGTGGAGTTTTTCTTCGCAATAATCGAGGATAGTGAAGTTTCTCTTCGCAATAATCGGGGATAGTGGAGTTTTTCTTCGCAATAATCGGGGATAGTTGAGTTTTTCTTCGCAATATCGAGAACAGTGGAGTTTTTCTTCGCAATAATCGGGGACAGTGGAGTTTTTCTTCGCAATAATCGAGGATAGTGAAGTTTCTCTTCGCAATAATCGGGGATAGTGGAGTTTCTCTTCGCAATAATCGGGGATAGTGGAGTTTCTCTTCGCAATAATCGGGGATAGTGGAGTTTCTCTTCGCAATAATCGGGGATAGTGGAGTTTCTCTTCGCAATATCGAGAACAGTGGAGTTTTTCTTCGCAATAATCGGGGACAGTGGAGTTTTTCTTCGCAATATCGAGAACAGTGGAGTTTCTCTTCGCAATAATCGGGGATAGTGGAGTTTCTCTTCGCAATAATCGGGGATAGTGGAGTTTCTCTTCGCAATAATCGGGGATAGTGGAGTTTCTCTTCGCAATAATCGGGGATAGTGGAGTTTCTCTTCGCAATAATCGGGGATAGTGGAGTTTCTCTTCGCAATAATCGGGGATAGTGGAGTTTTTCCTCGCAATAATCGGGGATAATGGAGTTTCTCTTCGCAATAGAGGATAATGGGAGTTTTTCTTCGCAGTAATCAAGGATAGTGGAGTTTTTCCTCGCAATAATCGAGGATAATGGAGTTTCTCTTCACAATATCGAGGATAGTGGAGTTTCTCTTCCCAATAGAGGATAATGGGAGTTTCTCTTCGCAATAATCGAGGATAATGGAGTTTTTCTTCGCAATAATCAAGGATAATGGAGTTTTTCTTCGCAATAATCAAGGACAGTGGAGTTTTTCTTCACAATAATCAAGGATAATGTAGTTTTTCTTCACAATAATCGAGGATAATGTAGTTTTTCTTTGCAATATCGTGGATAATGGAGTTTTTCTTCGCAATCGAGGACAGTGGAGTTTTTCTTGACAATAATCGAGGATAATGGAGTTTTTCGTCGCAATATCGTGGATAATGTAGTTTTTCTCGTAATAATCAGGGATGATGGAGTTTTTCTTTAAAACATGTATATTTTCTGCACAACATCATAGATAATGTAGCTGTTATGTACAATATAATGGATAGAGTTTTTATCCACATTGTGTTTTTTGTTTGTATATAATATAGTGGGTAATGCCATTTTTACATGCAATATAATTTTTCTCAAATATTTACTTCAAAAGCAGAGTGTTTTTATAAACATCTGAGCAGTTACAATGGAAATTTTTGTTGTGGATAATGTTGTTTTTTTGCACAAGTTCCCTTATTAAACATAAATTATAAGTATAAACAATGTGACCAGATGAGTAGAATAAAAGCATAGAAAAATGAATAACCTCAAATCTTGCCACAGGCCCATCTTTAAAGATTTATTAAGCTACTGTCAAAAAAATCTTTCACATAAAGAAAATGAATGCCATCACATACAAGTGTTTTTTTTTTCCTCGAATCCTGTAACAAGTTGACAACCTTGACGATCATAACTGCATTATGAAAAATGTAAACACTGAAATTAAAATCACACACTTGACCTTTCAATAGTCTCTCTTAATAATACAAGCTACTCATCCAGCCACTGAATAACCCATAAATGCTCGTTATTTCATTATTTAGCTGCTGATAAATGCCTTAATTGATCACTCCAATAGACTCAAATGTTTATTTCAATGGCAAAGAGTGTTTTATAAACACGTCGTGAGCAGATGAACAGCACTCAAGCGTTCAACGTTCAATTTCGTATTCAAGAGCACTAAATGCACAGTGATTCATGCGCGATAAAGAATCTTTTGTCCGTCCTGATCATAAAGCGTTTGTTTATTTGTACACTTCACATAAACTCTTAGAAACAACTGGTTGAAACTGGTTCTGAGGGCCTTTCACTGGAGTATCCTGTATGACTCCCAGATGGTTTTATTCTTAAGGGTGTATACTGTGATGTATACTGTGAAGCTCAGTTTATTTGCTGGGGTGTTTGGTGTGGGTGGGTAAGTGAATCGGTAAGCGATCGGTAAGTGAAGAGGGGTTTGTGATTGGTAAATTAGGAGGTTGGGAAAGCCAAAATTTATGATCGACCGTCATGCCACCGGGAAATGTACCAGTGCTCCCTTTGGCCAGTCCGCCCCTGAACATACAAATAAATTAGTACGGCAGGTTTAGACCGCATTACAGTTCGTACTACTACCCAGGGGTGCATTTACACAAACCAACGTTAGCCAACTAAGGTCGCAAGTTCAATCATCACAATTATAGTTTTTTGTATTTCCCGAATTCGTCGTTCCATTATTGACTGTATACTACAGGGGCTGCTGAATGCTTGATTCTGATTAACATAATTAAGCTGCCTTTCCACTGCACATGACAAACGACAGACCGGAAGTCATTCATTTACAATAAAGAGTAGTCCGAGAGTTCTGATCATCTCCGTATATGGAAAATTCGGATCCGATTTGAGCTACGGGCCTGTTAAAATATTTGAACTCCTGCAAATAGACCGTATGCGACCAGCTGATCAGATGTGATGTATTTCAGTGTTGTCACGGTGGCTCAGTTGTTAGCACTGTGGCCTCACAGCGAGAAGTTTGCTGGTTCGAGTCCCAGCTGGGTCAGTTTTTCTGTGGAGTTTGCATGTTCTCCCTGAGTTGGCGTGGGTTTCCTCCAGGTGCTCCGGTTTCCCCCACAGTCCAAACACATGTGTTAAAGAAGAATTGGGTAAACTAAATTGGCCGTAGTGTATGAGTGTGTGTGTGAACATGACAATGTATGGGTGTTTTCCAGTACTGGGTTGTGGCTGGAATGGCATCCGCTGCATAAAACATATGCTGGAATAGTTGATGGTTCATTCCACAGTGGTTACCCCTGATAAATAAAGGACTAAGCTGAGTGAAAATTAATGAATGAAATTTGCATATTTAAACAAAGACGAGATATTTCAGCTTTGAAATACAAATTAAAATCAGACAGTATATCTAGTCAGTATTGTAGTAGGAATAGGGGGGCAAAATTCAATCCTAGCAACAGCAAAACCCCCAAACTAACTTCACACTTCATCATCAATGATCAGAGAGCTCGTACCGTCTGAAGACACCATTAAATTGGTGATCCGGAGGTGTGGATTGGGGATTGGTGCGGGACACACGTCTTTCCCCAGCTCTGGGACCTCAGGCAGTGTGAATACGATCTCATATCGGTGCTGCGTTTTCAGAAAGCCCACCTGAGAACAGAGAGAAGAGTAGTGTGGTTATCAATGTTAGTTTTTATGCACAGTATCGTGGATAATGTCGTTTTTCTGCACAAAATGGAGATGGAAAAGAGTAATGTGGTTATGACTGAGTATGTTTACCTTGACACCAATACTCGGATTTTATACGATTAAGACAATACTGTGATTAAGAGTCAACCATGTAAACCAGGGGTGTCAAACTTGCGGCCTGCGGGATGATAGTTTGTGGCCCCCACCTTAATTTGTAAGTTTATTGTTAGTGCGGCGCGCGAGTTTGATATGAATGGCACTTTACAGTTTTGTTTGTGGCGCTGAATGAACTCAATCACGGTGGGGTATATGGCTCTCAGGGGCGGGACATCGGCTGGCCTTGATGCAGGCAGAGAAACATTTCCCATAGAGTGGAGGAACTTTGACGTCAATTTGTATGCAAAAACCTGAAAGCGAGTTAGCATTTTAGCAGTTCCGGTTCCCTTGTCTCAAAGTCAATGGGTTTTTTTCAATGGGATTTCAGTTAAATCGATTTAATAAGGTTTGTGGCAAACAAAACTTCAATATACTTTCACGTTTTATTCTACGACATAAAACACATCAGTTACATCACACTCTTGATTTATTAAATTAGTTACGCTTCTTTAATAAGACGGTTGCTATCAAGTTGCCAAATGGGACCACAGGCGCTGTCGGAGATATTATACGTCATCGAGCTGAACTGGTCTGGAGCGCAGCTCACTTGTGTCGGGCATTTGGATGTCTCTGTTATTTAAGTATTTTCATAAATAATATATTATAGTTTGTAGTATTTTTCTAATTGGGAAATCATATTGTGTTCAGATAATGCCTTCACTTGTAAAGACTGTCAAGACTGATTAATTTGTTGATCATTTATTTTAATTAAAGATATGGGACTACTGCTTACCAGTGCAGCCGGTCTCTTTCCTGCTCTCAGTAATGCAAACGTGTCAATAAATGTGTAAAAACACCTACATATTTACTGTCATTTTAACGTAATCAAGTGATTTTTCGTCATTTTTTTCTTCATCTGAACACATTTAACTCTGTCTATACTGTAATATTTACACTCCTCCTTAATGTATAGCAGATATGACTGTATGGGCTGCTTTTCGCGGTACTTCGTGACATAAAAAAATACTGAATGTTGCTCTGTATCCATGATGGAACTTGCAGGCATTTGATAGACTTGCTACTCACACCTCATTTCTGTCGTCTGTTACGGTAAGCGGGCTGTGTGCACGCGAGCGATACACTCATTTAAATGTGTCTTATGATAATACTATGTAGGCACATTTATACATACAGTTAAAACGTTTACAACAACCGTAAAGCAAAACAGATGTATTTCCCACGTATAAACGATCCAAAAGGCACGTAGGTCTATGTGTATTTGCGTATTTATTTGTTTATAATATATAGCGTGGATTATAATATAATAAACAGAGAGATTAACTCTGTCATGGACATTATTTCTAAAAAATTAAGCTAGAAAAGTTGTCTGTAGCAGGGTGGTTCTGACGTCACAGGCGAGCGCCCCGAAGAACTGTAGTTCGTTTGTAGCCTAATGTTAGCTTTTCAGTTCTTGCGTTTGCATTTAAGATCCAAAAGTGCTCAAAGTTGTATTTTCGTGTGAGTATTTTCCAGCTGGACAAAACGTGTAAGTGTAATGAACTGTGTTTGAACACAGAGCTTATTATTTGCAATCTTCGAAAAGCATATGGGAAAATCCTATCGGGATTTTATTGAGGGAACCAGTTTTATGCTAGCAGCCGATTAGCCTACAAGGTGACGTCATAGTTCCCCCACTCTATTGAAAGTTACAGCAGCGTTGACATGGAGTGTTTTCTTCTGTGCCTGCTAAATGCCTCGTTTTATTGGGCACACGAATGTGCTTCATTCACAACACTTCAAAAAAATGTTTTAAGCTGCTGCCCAGCGTAAATACACATTTATTTATTCTATTATATGTAGATAAATGTATATAAATCAGTGCTTAATTTGAGCCGGGTCTTGTCGGATCCTGTTCCAGGAAATGTCAGATATTCGTGTTTTGCTTTCCGGGATTTATTTTAATTGATTCGGTATTAACTTGTGCGCAGTGAATACCTGGACGTGTGTGTGTGTGTGTGTGTGTGTGTGTGTGTGAGAGAGAGAGAGAGAGAGAGAAAGAGTGCAGCGAAGGCTGTGTGGATTGTGTGTGTGCGCGCGCATGACAGTAGTCATGCACTAGTTAAAGCAAAAGTCATGTTTAACTCTTGGTCCTGAACAATATTTTCAACCAATCATCTTTCTTGCGTTTACGATCACTCTCATTGGTTGTTGGTGGTTATTTATTCACGCGCAGTGAGCAGAAAAGAAACCAAAGTGAAGCGTACGGGGCGGGATTAAAGAAAAGTAAGGAATTTACGATGAAACAGCTCCAGATGAACATATTTAGTTATTTTAATATAATATTATTTGGGTGGTATCCCTTATTTTCACACCCCAATGTTGACAGGTATGCTAATATTGACCTTAAATTATAAAAAATGAATAAATAAAAAGGCCAGCCAAAATAAAAGAAATAGGACTTTTCTAGAAGAAAGAAATCTAATACTGTGAAAATGTCCTTGTGCCATTAAACATGACATCAATTTAAAACATTTATCAAAAGCATCAGCAGAACAATGATCATTGGCATTTTTACGTGAAGTTTCATAAACCAATTTCGAGAGGAGCACGTGATATGATTGAGCACGTCTGGCCACTCATCTGTAATCAGTAATAATCCAATCAGAGTGATCCTAGTTTACTATAAATGGATCATTTTCTCCCTAATGTTTTATCTTCGTTTGGAAGAATCCCCCCTTCCACCCCATCTCCTCCTTTTCCTCCCTTTTCTAAAAAGGGGGAGCTCTCGAGACCTACCTGATCTCGGATCTTCTGGTATGCTTATCGACCGGGCGGGAGCCCTGGGCTCAAATATCTCCGAGCACAGGGTTCTCTCCCGGGACAGCATGCCAAACCAGCTTTATACGCCAAGCATATCTAAGTGGGAACTCTTGAATAACTCCCATTAACAAATGTGAAAATATATTGCTATTGGAAAATGCATCAACTATCGGGATCTTTTATTTTGTCACAATGTTTTTATTTTATTTTGTTTGCAGTTTTTACACATTGAAATACAGACTTTTACATTCATGCAAAATTATTAACAAGCACAACATTGCTGCATTTACTAAATATATAAATAAAACTAAATTGTTTCACCTGTTTTGATTAGTGGTCATCCATTTAAAAGTGGCTTTAATCATCATACTGAATACAAACATTCAGGATCTTACTGTGAAGTGTTACTGTAAAGATACTGATGTTAAAATAATAATAATAAATTCTACATTTAATGAGGAGAAGACTATAAAAATCTATTAATATAAATCTATTATGATCCACTGATGTATCTCCAAAACATTAGTCAGATTAATTATTCATCTGTCTGTGAAATGTAACATTTTTGATATTTTGACCGCCAAAAGCAATAAGGAGAGCTGACAAAGTGGACAAGCCGGTGACAGAAGTGATGCCAGGAAACTATCAGACTGCATCTGTGTCTCCGTGACGGATGACAGAATCCAATAATGTCTTATCAGTGCAGAGTCTCATAATAAATACAGAATAATCAAACAGATGAGAGCCGGTCCAGAAGTCCAGCTGGTTATATACTGCTCCGCTGCCTCCATTTATATACAAAAAAATGGATTATAATAAAAATACAAATAAAATTTGACCTCCAAATCAAACTTCAATGTTATTCAACCTTAATCAGAAACACAAAAACTGGCAAATGATCCATTTATACAACAATTACAAGAAAATCTAACTCTTTCAAAATATCGCCTCAGTGATCATCATTTAGGAATAAAGAAAGTGCAGGGCTTTTGAACAAAGAATATGTAAACACTGTGACAGGAATCAAATAAAGGATCAGAAACACTTTCGTCATTCTGACTCAAATACTCCATGACAGAACTATTTTCCCCTCCATTTTAAACATTAAATGACTAGTTCTTTCATTTAAACGACTAATCACAAAATATGTACACCATCCACTCCGAGAGAAATCCACTAAATCCATTTGATTTATTTTAAATAATATATATGGTTTATAATTGTAATTATGATCATTAATATTAGATGTATTATCTGCTTATGTTCCTTTCTTATGATGTTTATTGTTTATTTTAGTATGCATTGGCACAACTGTAAATAAATGTCATGCCATTGAAGCAAACTGAACAGAGAATTGAACAAAACCTCTTTATTGCTTCAAGACAACATTCAAATCATTGTCAAACAGAGGTATTTTCTACATTTCCAAACTGCAAACATAATGAATACAAAAAAAAAACTACACTCACCGGCCACTTTATTAGGTACACCTGTCCGACTGATAATTAACGCAGATTACGAATCAGCCAATCACATGGCAGCAACTCAATGCATTTAGGCAAGTAGACATGGTCAAGACGATCTGCTGCAGCTCAAACCGAGCAACAGAATGGGGAAGAAACTGATTTAAGTCACTTTGAACGTGGCATGGTTGTTGGTGCCAGACAGGCTGCTCTGAGTATTTCAGAAACTGCAGATCTACTGGGATTTTCATGCACAGCTATCTCTAGATTTTACAGAGAATAGTCTAAAAAAAGAGAAGATATTCAGTGAGCGGCAGTTCTGTGGGCGCAAATGCCTTGTTGATGCCAGAGGTCAGAGGAGAATGGCCAGACTGGTTCCAGCTGATATAAAGGCAACAGTAACTCAAATAACCACTCGTTACAACCGAGGTCTGCAGAGGAGCATCTCTGAATGCACAATACGTCCAACCTTGAGGCAGATGGGCTACAGCAGCAGAAGACCACACCGGGTGCCACTCCTGTCAGCTAAGAACAGGAAACTGAGGCTACAATTCACACAGGCTCATAAAAATTGCGACATTCGGATAGTAGGGTCAGGATTTGGTGTCCAGAAGCATGAATCCAACATGAAAGCATCAATAAACAAGAGGCATCACTGTGAAAAAAACATTTCTCAGCTTTTATTTACCTTTAAACTAAAAGGGGCATGCCCAAAAATATTCCTAACGTTTAGGAATGCTGCAAAACTATGGGTTGGGAAACATCCAAAGTTCAATACCATTCCAGATAGTCCAAGCTGTTCTAAAGCATCCCAATTACTCTGATTCATTGGGAGGAGCTGTTTTAATCAACTCAACAGGTAAAACTCTCTGCAGTTGGTTTGTGGACAGTCATGGCTAAGACAAAGGAGCTCATTGAAAACCTGCAGCTGCACATTGTGGCTGCTCAAAAGGCTATAAGTAGCTACATATCTAAATGTTTTAAAGTTCCAGTGGCTACAGTGCAAAGGGTTATTAAAAAATTCAAGATATTCAGCGGACATGGTCGGAAGCCGAAAGGGACACCTGTGCTGGCCATGAGGATACTGAGAGAGATAAAAAAAAAAAGAATTCAAATATCCCCACCAAGGCCATGCTGAAGAACTGGGGCATCTGCTGGTGACAGAATCTCAAGGTAGACAGTCTAACGGACACTGCACATGGCTGGGTTTCACTGAGGCAGACCAAGGAGGATGCCACTTCTCAAGAGGAGGCACACAAAAGCTTGATGGGCCTATGCAAATGCTCATCTGGACAAAGAAGGCTTCTGGTCTTATGCTTTATGGTCAGATGGAATAAAAAGTTAACTGTTTGGCCACTTTGGCATAAAAAGAAAAGCCTATAACACCATCCTTACTGTTAAACATGGTGGTGGGAAACTAATGTTTTGGGGGTGTTTTGCAGATGGTGGACTACGGAACCTAATCACAGTAAACAGTACCGTAAAAAAGGAGCATTACATCAAAATTCTCAACAACAACATCAGGCTGTCTGCAGAGAAAATTGCACCAGTGGACATTTCAGCACAATAACGACCCAAAACACACAGCAAATATGGTGAAGAAATGCTTAGCAGAAAAAAATATAAACGTTCTGCAGTGACCCAGCCAGAGTCCTGACTTAAACCCAATTGAGAATATGTAGAGGGAGCTAAAGATCAGGGTGATGGCAAGGAGACCCTCCAACCTGAAAGAGTTGGAGCTCATCGCTAAAGATGATTGGGCCAAAATACCAGTGAAGACATGCAAAAAGCTGGTCGGCGAATTATAGGAAGCATTTGACTGCTGTAATGGCCAATAAAGGCTTTAGTATTGATTATTGAGAACACTAATCATTTTGCACATGCCACGTTTTGTTCAAATGTAAATAAAAGCTGAGAAATATAAATATTTTTCCCCATAATGATGCCTCATGTACATCGTCTTATTATTATTTGGGAGAAGCCTGTGTCATTTCCACTTAAAACACACACGCGCGCACACACACACAAAAACTTGCTGGCTGAATAAGTTACATTAAGTCAGAATGAATAATTTCAGGCTTGTCTGTATATAATAGAACCCCCAAAGAAACGACATATTTCTTTTAACAAAAAATTTTCTACAATCAAAGATACCAAATGTTTCTGAATTCTTCTACATTATTGGTGGACAAGAGAGAGAGAGAGAGAGAGAGAGAGAGAGAGAAAGAGAGAGAGACATCTGTGATGAATACGGCTCAGAAAATGACACCCGCTGTGGGCTGAATGTAATGTTTGTGTATCTTGTCTTGTAGATATTTGCGAGTAGGAGGAACACAAACACTGACTCTCTGTGAGATCAAATATGTTCAGAAAGTCACTGCTCTCACAATAACAACAAATAGCTTGTGTCAAAGCTACGCCATTAAAAACATGTTAAGAGTCAACACGACATCAAAATCGTCCTGTTTCATTTCATAATACACATGTCCTTTAAAAACAATAAGACAAAAAATAAGCACTTAGTCACGACAGCAATGTTAATGTAACAATTAAAAAAATAAATCATATATATATATATATATATATATATATATATATATATATATATATATACACACACACACACACACACACACACACACACACACACACACACACACACATACACACACTGGCCACTTTATTAGGTACACCGTACTAGTTCACCCTTTGCCTGCAGAACTGCCTTAATCCTTTGTACTAAGCTACTGGAAATATTCCTCAGAGATTTTGCTCCATATTGACATGATAGCATCCCGCAGTTGCTCCAGATTTGTCTGCACATCCATGATGCGAATCTCCCGTTCCACCACATCCCAAAGGTGCTCTATTGAATTACGATCTGGTGACTGTGGAGGCCATTTGAGTACAATGAACTCATTGTCCTGTTCAAGAAACTGTAGCCTCAGTTTCCTGTTCTTAGCTGACAGCCAGGTGTGGTCTTCTGCTGCTGTAGCCCATCTGCCTCAAGGCTGGACATGTTGTGTGTTCAGAGATGCTCTTCTTCAGACCTCGGTTGTAACGAGTGGTTATTTGAGTTACTGTTGCCTTTCTATCAGCTGAAACCAGTCTGGCCATTCTCCTCTGACCTCTGGCATCAACAAGGCATTTGTGCCCACAGAACTGCCGCTCACTGAATATTTTCTCTTTTTCGGATCATTCTCTGTAAACCCTAGAGATAGTTGTACGTGAAAATCCCAGTAGATCAGCAGTTTCTGAAATACTCAGAGCAGCTTGTCTGGCACCAACAACCATGCCACATTTAAATTCACATAAATCACCTTTCTTCCTCATTCTGATGCTCGGTTTGAACTGCAGCAGGTCGTCTTGACCATGGCTGTTTTGCAATTCCAAGAACACAGAGAATGGACTTGCATTCTTGTGGAGACCGGCCTTGCCAGGTGTCCTCAGAAGAATGAACTTAGGAGACCGCGACAACAGCGAAAGCGTCCGGTGAGAAATGAGATGCTGCGTTCTTCCTGATGGTCACATGACCTTCACGCGTTTTAAATGGAAAATTATTTAAACATTACAGCATTCATACAACAATTTATTGTTTTTCCCCTTTTCAATATAGATATATACTTTGCATAAAGTCCTTACACATATATGTTACACAATATAAATAAAACAGATTTAAATAATAAATAAATAAATAGAATTTTAGCAAATAAACACCCTTAATGTGTTTATGCATTTATTAAGATGTCCATGGTGATGTTTATATTCACCTTTTCATTTAGGGAAACTCCTGAGATAAATAGGTTACATCTCTGAACTTTAATAATCAACCTATATAAAATGCTGCGCTTCCCACCTCCAGTCACAATGACTTCTGGGACTTCTAGAGCAAAAAATCTGCATCAGTGCGTTCTTAAATATCAAGAACACATCCGGGAAGTTTCACGCGTCCGTTCTTGCGGTCTTGAGTTTTGGAACTGAACTTTGGCAGTTGATGATGACGTTACACAAGAACACGAGGACGCAAGACCGCAAGAACACATATTCAGAAACAGCCCATGTCTACATGCTTAAACACATTGAGTTGCCGCCATGTTATTGGCTGTTTGGCTGTTTAGAAATTTGCGTTAATGAGCATTTGGACAGGTGTACCTAATAAAGTGGCCGGTGAGTGTATATATGTGTGTGTGTGTAATAAAAGAAAACACTAGATTGCTTAATATACAATATTTTTAATCAACATAAATAGATCTATATTAATGAAAGATCACTTAAAATGGTCTATTTATTTATTAATAAAATTGTACAGATTCGTACGAATTAGCCACTAAACTGACACAATGTAAAATAGATATGTTTCCTCTAGGATCAGGCTGGATAAAGCCAAAGTCCCTTTAAGGCAAGTCATTTCACTCTGTGACCATTTTTGAAATGCCACTCAGTCAGTATGCTCAGGCATTCTGTCTGTATGGGGAAACATCAAATTCCCTAAAATTAATCACCAAGCTTACGATTACATTTCTATTAGAAATCACCAATAAAATTAAACAACCATCTCTTTAGTTTCGACTCTAAACATTCGAATCGCATAAAATCTGCAGAAGCTCATCCAAGCCCCTTCCCCGGAGAATCCTTAGTCAATATCAGACTATGATTGGCTCCTGTACTAGAAGGCGGGGCTTCACTCGCCATGTTGACAGTTAAACTTTTTCCTATTCAAAACTATACGAGTGACACGTCTTGTGTATTGTATAGTCATTGATAAAACCAAGCCCCGCCCATATTTATTCACATTTTTCAAGCCTCAGCTGAACATCACAACTAGACAAAAACAAAAGTCTAACTGAGCTTCAGCCTCATGATGATTTTAAAAGCAGCCGTGTCCTTGCGCACATGCTCTGACATGCTGACCTGCGCTGCTCACATGTTCTTCAGATCTGTCTTGTCATTTCCTGATCCTGTTTTCCCTCTTCAAACCACCAGAAACAGCTGGAGAGGCTCCTGGCACCAGTTCTGTCGCTGTTATTTCACATAATAATGAGGGAAAATGAGCACCGTGACAGAAGGGAAAGCAGCGGAGTGGAGAAATGAACTCAATGTTCCTCCTGTAGTACGAACTCGTATTTCAGACAAATCAAATGAAGCTATCCACATTTTCCCGACACCTCATGATGCTTTACGTGAATTACAGGAGTATTTTTCAGTATTTTAAAACCCGTTTAAACACATTTTTTTATATATTTTAAATAATTTTGACTGCTTGTTTTCAGTTTTTATACTCGTTCCTTTTATTGTTAACGTAAAGCACTTTGAATTAACACTGCATATGAAATGTGCTATATAATTAAACTTGGCTTGCCTAAATTGTTAAGAATCAGTTAAAGGGATAGTTCACCAAAAATGACAATTATGATCCATTAATTCATTTAATCACTGTTTACCTGTTTCAGACTTTGAGTTTCATTCTTCTGTTTAACACATAAGAATATATTCTGTTCATGGGTGAAGCGCGCAAGAAGGACGTTAAAATATGCAGAAATGTACACAGCACCCTCTGGTTTATTTGCGAAAAATGACAAAAAATTGGAAAAAACATGGCCCAGTAATGCATTTAAGATGGTCAAATATGTACACAGCGCCCTCTAGTGGATTTTTATTGAATTTGTGAAAGCAAAAACTGCAAAAAGACGTAGCCCAGGGTACTTATTTCTCCATTTTTAAAAACGTATCCCTGGGCACATAATGCCAATGAGCCTGGGTTGGTTTTAATGTTTATAAGCTGAAAAAAATCATTCTGAAAGTGATCCCAACAATATAATTTCTCAACTATTTTATCGTTATAACTGTGGTCTGAACTCCGGTGCAGTTTTGCATTCAGAATGATTTACAACAAATGTCTATATTGCTAGCTAAATGTATAGAGCACCCTCTGGTGGATTTACGAAAAATGACAAAACGTATAAGAAAACGTTCTCCAGTAACGTATTTGAGATGGTCTAAAATGTACATGGCGCCCCTAGTGGATTTTTAGTCAATTTGTGAAAACAAAAACTGCAAGAAGACATAGCCCAGGGTACTTATTTGTCGGTTCTCCAAAATGTATTCCTGGGCACATAATTCCAATGAGCCTGGGTTGTGTTTTTGTTTATAAGCTGGAAAAAAATAATTCTGAAAGTGAGCCCAACAATATCGTTTCTCGACATCTTTATTCTTATAGTGGTCTGATCTCCAGAGTAGTTTCACATTCAGAATGATTTACAACAAATGTCTATACTGCTATCTATATTGCTATCTAAACATATACAGCTCCCTCTGGTGTATATATGGGAAACGACAAAGCTCATGAAAAACATGCCCCAGTAACGCATTTAAGATGGTCAAAAAGGTACACAGCGCCCTCTAGTGAATTTTTTGTGAATTTGTGAAAACAAAAACTGCAAGACAACGTAGCCCAGCGTACATATTTCACCGTTCTCGAAAACGTATCTCTGGGCACACAATGCCAATGACCCTGGGTTGGTTTTATTGTTTATAAACTGAAAAAATAGCATTCTGAAAGCGATCCCAACAATATAGTTTCTCAACAATTTTATCGTTATAGCTGTGGTCTGAACTCCAGTGTAGCTTTACATTCAGAATGATTTACAACAAATGTCTATATCGATATCGATATTGCAATCTAAATGTAAACAGCGCCTTTATGAGAGAACGTGCCCCAGTAACATATTTGAGATGGTCAAATATGCACACAGCGCTCTCTAGTGGATTTTTAGTCAATTTGTGAAAACAAAAACTGCAAAAAGATGTAGCCTAGGGTACATATTTCATCGTTCTCGAAAACGTATCCCTGGGCACACAATGCCAATGAGCTTGGGTTAGTTTTATTGTTCTGAAAGTGATCCCAACAATATATTTTCTCGACATCTTTATCGTTATATTATTCATCTTTATATATTATATTATAATGCCATCTAAATGTAAACAGCACCCTCTGGGGGATTTTCAAAAAAAATGACAAGATTGTATGAGAAAAACAGCCCCAGTAATGCATTTAAGATGGTCAAAAATAATACATAGTGCCCTCTAGCGGATTTTTTTGTGAATTTGTGGAAACTTTACACTGCTTTTAAAATGTGGTTCAACGTGGTTCAAGTGTTTTGCAACAATTACACTTTCTTATAATCACTCCAGATCTCTTAAATAAATACACAAAAAAATACATTGTGCATTTATGAAGAGTGCTGCACACAGGTGAGTGGGCTTGACAAACCACCTGTAGAAACTCTTCTCTCTATAAATATATAATAAAATAAATAAACACTCCCCCATCCCTACTCTAGCACTTAATCCTCTGAGCACAAACAGCTGCTTGTATAATTAGCACATGCAAAAAAAAGGTGGCTATAATTCGCTCTGACCTTAACCAGGAAGTTGCCATTGGACTCTGGTATCACCATGACAACGGAGTCATGCAGTTTTTCGTCAAAGTGCACATGCGAGTGAGCGGCGGATGCAGGTTCCTCGGCGAAGCGAACACCGCCCGTCTTTGAAGACACTGCGGGGAAAACAAAAAGCAGAGACTTACAGCTGCGCTAAATCCCACACACACACACACGCGGACACACACACACGGACACACACACGCGGATACAGACTGTGAACATATTTAGCTTTTAACCTTGCAATAATTATTCAAATCAAATTTTCCCAATCTGACACCTGAAAACCCTCAAAGACCTTCAGTCTGGCGCTTTTCATTTCTGCAGTCATTACCTTTATTCATACTGATTTGGGATTTAAAGGCATAGTTAAAAATAAATAAATAAATAAATAAAAATAAAAAAAATCAGTGCCCCATATAAAAAGGAGCAATACATCAAAATTCTCAACAACAACATCAGTCTGCAGAGAAACCAGTGGACATTTCAGCACAATAACGACCCAAAACACACAGCAAAAATAGTGAAGAAATGCTTAGCAGACAAAAATATTAACCTTCTGCAGTGGCCTAGCCAGAGTCCTGACTTATACCCAATTGAGAATCTGTGGAAGGAGCTAAAAGTCAGAGTGATGCCAAGGAAAAATATGAAGATTTACTCATCATTTACTCTCTTTCAGGTGGTTTCTAACGTTTTTGAGTTTCTTTTTTCTATTGAACACAAAAGAAGATATTTTGAAGAAAGCTGAAAACCTGTAACCATTACCTTCCATAGTCAGAAAAACAAATACTATGGAGGTCAATGGCTACAGGTTTCCAGCATTCTTTAAAATATCTACTTTTTTGTTTAACGAAGTAAAGGGTGAGTAAATGATGGCAATTTTCATTTTTTGAACTACCACTTTAAACTGATGTTTTTTTCATCCATTTATTTATTTGTTTATTTATTTATTTTTGCAGAATACTCTTTAAAATAAGTCTGATTTAAACTAGTTGAATATCAAATAAAACATTGCTGTACTTAAAAAAAAAACTACATCTATCTAAAAGGTGATTCAGTCATCACATCGCTAACATTTACCATGTTTTTACTAGTCACACTAAGGGCCCTATCATACACCCGGCGCAATAAGGCACAAGACATGTTTGGCTCGATTTGTTGATATTTTAAGACCAGCGCAACTGTAATTATTCACGTTTTGTGCCACGTTGTTTAAATAGCAAATCCATTTGCGCTGCTATGTGGACTCATCGGTGTTCTGGTCTATATTATATTTGTTTTAATAAACACAAGTTTAGATTTGTCCACCTGTCATTTTTTGGAGACGCATCATCACTGTATGGGGCATAAGAACAGGACGTGTGTTTGGATATAACTTAGTTTTTCGACCACACGTCATTATTATTGTATATTTGCTGGAAATTAGAACTGAATTTAGAAATAGTTTTGAAACAAATCTTTGCGCTTAACAAACTAAATTAAATATGTAGACTAATGGATGTCTATAGTGGAGTGAGTTTCCACTGTTTCCTGATCCATGAAAGTAAAGGAGTAAAGAGTAAAAGTAAAGTAAAGAGGCTGAATGGAGGAGGCTCATTCTTTATCCTCGCGCTGCAGATTCTCTGTTTAACTGTTTTCTCGCTAGTGAAGCCTTCAGTTTTTCCACTTACAAAATCTGCCATGTTAACAGCAAACGTGCCCTGGCGCAACGCAACTGACTTTTAAATGGAATGAGAGATGAGATTCTGATTGGTTTAATGCACATTATGCTCAAAATACGCCCATAACTCATTAAAAGAATAAGCACAACCCTGTTAGACCATGCACCATGGCGCAAAGCTTATTTTTCCATCCTTAAAATAGCAAAAGTGGATTCAGATACGCTCTTAATGCTTTTGCGCCATGCGCTTCAGACTTTGTGCTTAGATCGTTAAAATAGAGCCCTAAGTGGTGTTGGGAATCAATTCAGATCTATTGGATCATCTTTTGATTTCATTCTTTTTTTCAATGAAATGGAGAGTTAATACAAAATCAAACTTGTATTTCTAACAAAAAGATGAACAATGAACATTAGTTTAATGGTGAATTAATGTAAATCATTTTTAAAAACTGTATTTAAATGAAAAGTTAAATGAAAGAAAAATAAAAGAAGTCTTGGCAATTAGCTGAAACAAAACAAGTGTATGCATCTTAGTTAAGTACAGTAAGCCTAGTTTATATTAAATATTTTTGAGTTACTTCTTTTAAACTAAATAATCATACACTTAAAAACAAATATATTTCAATTAATCAACAAAATATATAGATGCACTTAACAGTGGCTTGCAAAAGTATTCATCCCCCTTGAAATTTTCCACATTTTCTCACTTTATGACCACAAGATAAATACATTTTTAGTTAATGTTATGTGAAATACCCAAACACAAAGTGGCAAACAATTGTGAAGTAGAAAGAAACTTATGCGTGAGTTCAATTTTATTTACAAATAAAAAAACTAAAGAGTGCATCCAATTGCCTTCAGAAGTTGCCTGTTGATTGCTGACTGATCGAATGTTGACCTAATGACCAAATGGAGTCCACTTGTGTGTAATTTAATCTCAGTAGAAATACAGCTGTTCTGTGACTGCCTCTGTGGTTTGTTAAGAGAATTTTAGGAAGGAAACAGCATCATGAAGTCCAAAGAACACACCAGACAGGTCAGGGAGAAATTTGGGGAGAAATTTAAAGCAGGGTTAGGCTATGAAAAGATTGTTCAGTCCATCATCCACAAATGGAAAGAGAATGGCACAACTGCAAACCTACTGAGACATGGTCATTCACCTAAACATACAGGCCGAACAAGGAGATGCAGACCATGGTGACTCTGGATGAACTGCAGAGATCTACAGCTCAGGTGGAGCAATTGGTCCATAAGACAACTGTCAATCGTGCACTGCACAAATCTGGGCTATATGAGTAGCAAGAAGAAAGCCATTGTTAGAAGTAAATCTCAAGAAGTCCCATTTGCTGTTTGCCAGAAGCCGCGTGAGTGACCCAGCAAAGGTGTGGAAGAAGATGCTCTGGTCAGATGAGACCAAAAATGAACTTTTTGGCCTAAATGCAAAACGGTGTGTATGGCGGAAACCTAACACTGCACATCACTCTGAACACACCATACCCACTGTCAAACATGGTGGTGTAAGCATCATGCTGAGGCTGCTTCTCTTTAGCAGGGACAGGGAAGCTGGTCAGAGTTGACGGGAAGATGGAAGGAGCCAAATAAAGGGCAATCTTGGAAGAAAACCTGTTGGAGTCTGCAAAAATCTCAAGACTGGGGCAAAGAATCACCTTCAGGGTTCCCACGGGTCCTTAAAAAGTCTTAAATTAAAATCCGGAATATTAAGGTCTTAAATTGTCTTAAATTGACCGTAAAGTGGCTGTTAGGTATTAAATGTTTAGCCGGTGTCCTTAATGATGATAGGGAAGAACAGTGAATCATCTAATAGTTGATCAATTTAGTATGTGTGAAACTGAAGAGAAATGACAGTCTCTGTGATTTATTAGCTTATTACGGTAACGTTAGGTCGGCTACAGACGCTTACGTCGGTCAGTGTTGCCAGGTTGGGCGGTTTTGAATGAATTTTTGCGTGTAAAAAAATGACATAGGCGGGTAGTGAAAATTTGAGCACGGTTTTGCAACGGCGTGCCCGCCAGCCTCGGTCTGCCCTCATACACCTGTTTTGATCTCCCAAAGATATGCCATAGCCCCTGTTCTTCGCATACATATGCTTAGAAGAGAGTAGAAATGCTTTTGATCTCCCTCCTCGACACGACAATGGTTTTCAGCGTTTTTTTGACGACTTTTAGGCTGGAAACAGTCAGCATTGCTGTCAGGCTATACACGAGTTCGGGCTTTTTAAAATCTGCCAATCAATATGTACTTGTCGGGCTCGGGTCCTATCGGGCCTAACTTTTATGTCCCGATTACAGCCCTGGTTCAGACGCCACCTCACAGTCAGCTATAACAGTTTTATTTCACCCCAGACACCCAAAAGGCAGGTACTGTGTGTTAGCCATACTGTGACGAGGCACAATTCATTTAAATCTAACGAGGACATTAATTGGAGTAGCCTATTCCAAAGAAATTATGAAATTTTGTGGTCTTAAATTATATTTGTTGAGGTCTTGAAAAGGTCTTAAAAAGCATTAAACTTTACTTTTAAAATGGTGCAAGAACCCTGACCTTCCAACAGGACAACGACCCTAAACATAAAGCCAAGGCTACAATGGAACGGTTTAAAATGAAACATTCATGTGTTGGAATGGCCCAGACAAAGTCCAGACCTAAATCCAATCGAGAATCTGTGGCAAGATCTGAAAACTGCCGTTCACAAACACTCTCCATCTAATCTGGCTCAGCTTGAAATGTTTTGCAAGGAAGAATGGGCAAAGATTTCAGTCTCTAGATGTGCAAAGCTGGTAGAGACATACCCCAAAAGATTTGCAGCTGTAATTGCAGCAAAAGGGAGTTCCACAAAGTATTGACTCAGGGGGGCTGAATACTTTTGCACACTGCACTTTTCAGTTTTTTGTTTGTAGAAATAAATTGAACTCATGTATAATATCTTTCTACTTCACATTTAATTGCCACTTTGTGTTGGTCTTTCACATGGCATTCCAGTAAAACATATTTAGGGTCATAATGTGAGAAAATGTGGAAAAGTTCAAAGGGTTTGAATACTTTTGCAAGCCACTGTATATAGGGCATGGTGGCTCAGTGGTTAGCACTGTCCCCTCACAGCAAGAAGGTTGCTGGTTCGAGTCCCAGCTGGTATTTCTGTGTGAAGTTTGCATGTTCTCCCAGTGTTGGCGTGGGTTTCCTCCGGGTGCTCCGGTTTCCAAACACATGTGCTAGAGGTGAATTGAATAGACTAAATTGGCCGTAGTGAATGAGTGAGTGTGTGAATGAGAGTGTATGGGTGTTTCCCAGTACTGTGTTGTGGCTGGAAGGGCATCCGCTGTGTAAAACATATGCTGGAATAGTTAGGGGTTCATTCCACTGTGGTGACCCTTGATAAATAAGGGACTAAGCCAAAGAAAAATGAATGAATGAAACGGAGTGTGATAAAAGCACAACAAATGTTCCAAAAAATTAGGTTGTTCCCATTTTTACAGAAGATCTGCTTGATCTGCAAGCTCAAGATACTGCTATGCTGTCAAATGTGTAATATTATTGTTAATAATTAATGTGTGGTGTTACTAAATCAGGTGCTGGTGCACTGCCGATCTGAATCCCAGGCAAAGACTGAGCTACTATTTTCTCTTAAACATGCTCCAATCATTTTTTGCCATGCACAAGAACTTTAGTGCCTCAATGTTTTTTAATTTAACTTTGGAATAAAAGAAATCGAAAATGACAGCAGGAAATAACATTATGACACAAGTATGCAGTTGGCAAACAGAGAGTATGTTTTGGACCCAACAACACTCATAAGATGGATTTTATTTACATTTGCCAAGTTTGTCCCAGTCCTTCTTTCCCACAGTATTTTTGACTGGTTTCATGTTCACTAGACTTGGGTGTTTAATTTAAGCTTTTTAAATGTTTCTGCTATGGCTGGGTGGTATGACTGTATATAGAGCTGAGTTAATCCTCCTGTGAACTGTTTTCTCTTTCAAAAATTTCCATATTTCAAATCATGTTTAACAGAGCAAAGATTTTTTTCACAGTATTTCCTGTAATACTTTTTCTTCTGGAGAAAGTCTTATTTTGGCTAGAAAAAAGCTTTTTAAACCATTTTAAGGTTAGTATTATTAGCTTCCTTAATTATTATTTTTTTCGATAGTCTACAGAACAAACCATCAATATACACTCACCGGCCACTTTTTTTAGGTACACCAGTCCAACTGTTTGTTTACGCAAATTTCTAATCAGCCAATCACAGGGCAGCAACTCGATGCATTTAGGCATGTAGACATGGTCAAGACGACCTGCTGCAGTTCAAACCGAGCATCAGAATGGGGAAGAAAGGTGATTTAAGTGACTTTAAACGTGGCATGGTTGTTGGTGCCAGACGGGTTGTTCTGAGTATTTCAGAAACTGCTGATCTACTGGGATTTTTACGCACAACCATCTCTAGGGTTTACAGAGAATGATCTGAAAAAGTGAAAATATCCAGTGAGCGGCAGTTCTGTGAGCGCAAATGCCTCGTTGATGCCAGAGGTCAGAGGAGAATGGCCAGACTGGTTCAAGCTGATAGAAAGGCAACAGTAACTCAAATAAGCACTCGTTACAACCGAGGTCTGCAGAAGAGCATCTCTGAACACACAACACATCCAACCTTGAGGCAGATGGGCTACAGCAGCAGAAAACCACACCAGGTGCCACTCCTGTCAGCTAAGAACAGGAAACCGAGGCTACAATTCACACATGCTCACCAAAATTGGACAATATAATTCAGGAAATTGGAAAATAATTCAGGTTTGCTAATAATTCTGACTTCAACTTTTTATATATATATATATATATATATCATGTTACATATTCATATTTTCAAATTAAACTTTTAATTTCCCATAACTTGAAATATATTGGACATCTGTTCATCTAAAGTCATATTCTGTCTACTGTATTTCTAAATTAAATTTAAACACAGTCGAATAAGATCAAGTCCTTTTCTTTTCCTAAATATTCAAGCTTTTTTATAATGCACTTCTGTACATTTTCTGGAATAACTACCTTTATAAAAAACATTATCGTGAAAGTTACTGCTAATTCATTCTCCTTCGGCTTAGTCCCCGAGTTATGAGCAAATGTATTTTATAGAATTCCCCAACAGAACATTTGTTTGGACTGTGGAGTAAACCGGAGCACCTGGAGGAAACCCATGCCAACACGGGGAGAACATGCAAACTCCACACAGAAATGCCAACTGACCCAGCTGAGACTGGATCAAGCGACCTTCTTGCTGTGAGGCGACAGTGCTAACCACTGAGCCACTGTGCCATCCCTATAAAAGATATCATTAGCAGTAAAATAAACCCTCTCATACCGTAAATAAAATGTTGGTCATACCGCCCAGCCCTAGTTTCAGCATTAAAAACAGGTAGTGCAAAAATAAACATGCAGGAGATGTTTAAAACTGGAATATTTATTTAAGCGTGTATAAATGTACTGTTGCAGGCTGTCTAGCACCTATATAGCACATCTATGCTAATTAAAGCAGCACCACTAAAAATATCAAACCTGAAAATCCCTGGCTATGCTCTTCTCTTTTAATAAAGCTGGTAATGAGAGCCTCAGGGTTCAGCTTCTCAGACTCAGATCAACCAGTCCTGAACTAAAGTGCAAGATCAATGCTAATTCCTCATTTGCAATGCATTTGTGCTGCAGGATCAGGGTGAGACAGTCTTCCAGAAAGCAGATATTTAGTTAGTACACTTTTTAAAAGGGCACCGATCATGCGAAAATCTACTTTTTGAAGAGCTGTTTGGACAGTGTGTAGTGGGGTACCGAAACTACACGAAAAGTACTTTATCGGTATCGGTGCTACATTATAAAAGACCGAAGTATCGATAAGCTCTGACGTTAATGGTTCTGCTATCGGTACTGGAGAATTATTGCTGAATAAACATTACTTACAGTAGCAAAACTAACTGACCAACCTTTTCTAATTTGCTTTCCTTTCCTCCGGGTGCTCCGGTTTCCCCCACAGTCCAAAAGACATGCGGTACAGGTGAATTGGGTAGGCTAAATTGTCCATAGTATTTGTGTGAATGAGTGTGTGTGGATGTTCCCAGAGATGGGTTGCGGCTGGAAGGGCATCTGCTGCGTAAAAAAATATGCTGGACAAGTTGGTGGTTCATTCCGCTGTGGCGACCCCGGATAAAATAAAGGGACTAAGCCGAAAAGAAAGGTGTATTTTTGGTGTATTTTACATCCTGTAAAAAGGTCAAAACTGGAGCCCTTTAAGGGTGGTTCGGTTCATTTGGTCCAGACCGAGGGCAACAAATGATGCATTGTAGCATTTCTCTGCTGTTTTGGGTTTAAAACACTGATTACTTTGGTCTGAACCAGTTGAAAAGAACCAAAATGCAGTCATGTGACAAAATCCACATCACTCATTGGCCAGATGTTATTGAACGCATTTCTTAAACTGCTTTTCGATTGGTCAGAATTAACATGCGGGAAAATACCAATGGAACTCCCGCTAGTAAACAAACCGGCAGACACAAAAAGACGCTGCACTGGCTGACTGTATCCCCTGCTCATGGTATACTATATAGTTTATAAGCATCACTTTAGACAAACTATGTATTTCGAGAATGAAGCGCTGCTGCGGCTGGAAAACAATGTTTTAATGCAATAATTGGTGAAGGCGTTAGGAGGACTGCTACATGGTTATCTTCTGGAAATATTACCAACGATCCATCAGGTAATGCCCCCCCCCCCTCTCTCTCTCTCTCTGTGTTTAAACTGTTGATAAAGCGCTGTCAACAAGTATTTTTCCTCCAAACCCTATAAGATTGGACAGCGTAACGGCCTACAGCAGCTGGATTAGTCCAAAAGGCGCAGGATCATGTTCTCACCACAAAAAAAACACTCCAGGATTCGTTTGAAAGCGTACCGAGATCACCTCTTCAAGTAGGTCTCGGTACGCTTTTTAGGTCCACTTTTGGTGCGCATTTGAGTGCGATTGCTACATTCACACCAGCCCAAACGAACCGCACCAAGAAGGAAAACGAACTGTAGTGCGATTCAACCAAACTAAATAATGCAGGTGTGAAAACACCCTAAAGGAGCACTATGTAAGTTTTCAACAATAAATGGTTTAAGCATTAATCGTTAGCACTCTGATGACTGAACATGTTTACATATTTTCTAACAAAATAAACCAATTAAAACCGGTTTGTGTAGTGAGGCTATTGTGTTCATGTTTAAATCGATCAGGTAAATATGTTAATCTGACAATGCAATGCAACCTCACAGCAGTTTGTAACTTTGATTTAGTGGCTAATTTGTAAGAATTTGCATAATCTCATTTGTACATTTTAGTACGATTTGCTCATCCTCCAATTGCGATTGGGTTTATGGGTGTGGTTTGGGGCCACGCCTCCTTGCAAAAATCTGATGAAAACATATGAAATGATGGGAATCTGTAAAAGACACATGAAATCCTACAGACCCGTTCACACTGCGGTCGCATTACAAAACATTAGATCTGTGTCTGATTTAATACTACATATGAAAGTGGCACAAATCTGAATTAAAAAGATCAGATTCCATGTTTGGGCTGTTCACACTGTCAAGACAAAAACAGACCCGAGTCATGTGGGCAAAAAAAATCAGCTTCAGGCCACATTTGCCTGCAGGGTGAACGTAGCCTTAGCCACTCTTCTGACAACACAAAAATTAGTTATGTTTTCTTGTAAGACCAGACAGGATCTGATGTTCAAGAAACATTTCAGATCATATTATAATGTTTGTGCAGCATGTTAGTTCTGATACATTTTGTTCAGGACAGAGAGGTCAAACGAACAACATTTATTTTAAATGCCAATCTATTGTAACATCAAATGGCTTTACTTTCATTTTAGTATCAAAACACACACACATCTGGACAAACAAAGCACAAAACCCACTGAAGTGAACATCAGATTTGGGGATTTGTCCTTCTATTTCACTCTAAAATCCTCTAATTCTGTTCAAAGCCTCTGCCAAAAAATGCTTTTAGTGCACTTTGAAGATAAGACTTTATCATATATACATGCTTTACTACTGAATCTAATCAGTTTAGATCAAATAACTTTAAAGATAACTTTGAATTCTTGGTGATCAACACATTCTGAAGTTTATTGGATTCTTCCACTTTTATCCATAGATCACACTGCATATGTTAAATATATGTATGCATTTCCCTGAATATCAAACCTATGACCTGTTTGGGCTACATTTAGGTAAGAGTGTGCAATATGTATGCGATAATATAATAATTCGGTCACACTTTAATTTGATGGTCTGTTTGTTTAATTTAAGCTACATAATTTGCTGAATTTAAGTAGACTGTTGGGGTTGGTGTAAGTTGACTTGCAAAGTTTCTTATATTCAGTTAAATGTCTGTTGAAGGAGCAGTACCAGCAGATATTAAGCAGACAGTCTACTAATACTCAAATGGACCATCAAAATAAAGTGTTACCAATAACTCATATTCATGGGAACTTATGTTATTGTGTACAGTACATCACCCACTTTGCAAAACCTTTGTGTCTTGAGAGTCTAAACGCATCGGCTGTGTGATGAGGCCTATTAGAATGCAGTAAAATTGAGACTACAATTCAAGTTATGCTAGCAAAATATTCCTGTATATGTTTGTTTTTATATTTCTAATATATGATATAGTCAAATAATATCACACAAGCAAGAATACAATCAATGCCCTTCTGGATATTGAGTCCAATGAGTCTTGAGATAAAAAAAGCAAGAAAAAAAAAGAAGATTTGTGTTTTCACAGCCAAACACAATAATTTAAGCAAATAAATGCCTTATGTTTTAAGAAAAAAAATATTAAAATATAATAATAAATCAGTCATTTTTAAGTAGCAAATATAAAAAAAGTCCCTGCATAATCTTGAGACTGGTACAATGTTCTCGAACATCAGCTTGTAAAAGGGATTGCAAACGTTTTATAGATTTAATACAGCGCTGCTTGGTCAACAAACAAGAAGTCAATAGAGCAAGTTACATTTTAGATGATGATAAATTTTTCAGGTCAAAAAAGCGAGCAGCATTAAATAAAAAAAAAAAACATGTATGCATCTCAAAACAAATATTCTCTTGAAGAATAATTACAATTTTGAACAAATGTTTCTTTGCTTCATTTGTCATGAATCAGTCAGTTTGAACGGATTCTTACATTAACACAGGTGTCGGCACCTACTAGCAGTTTTATTGCCATATTTATTTTTACATGACAGGCTATGACCAGGGCCAGACGGAACCTGCGGTTTCTTGCCATTTCTGCAGAGAATTCTGGTAAAAATCTGCGGATTTCTGCAGAATTATTATGGGAGTATCATAACTAAAACCTTAATATGTGAAATAAAAAGTAATATGTTTTTAACTTGTATTTAATGTTTACAACGTTTACCAAATAAAGTGGATCTACATGGATTTGCAAAGCAAGTCTCTCATATAATATATCTACTAAAAGACAGAAAATATGACTGTACAAACTAAATCAGATGAACATTTTCATATTAGTCAATAATATTACTGTAATTAATTTAAAAACTGAATAAATATAGATTTACACACATTTACTCAAGTAAATAAACAGAATTAATGATGGGCTAAAAATCTGCAG
This sequence comes from Danio aesculapii, assembly GCF_903798145.1. Lineage (NCBI taxonomy): Eukaryota > Metazoa > Chordata > Actinopteri > Cypriniformes > Danionidae > Danio > Danio aesculapii. The sequence goes on from NC_079441.1 coordinate 6,834,126, forward strand.
AAATCTGCACGCGAGCAGATTCCGTGTGGGTCTAGCCATAACACATATTATATAATCATAATGTAATACAATAATTATGTAAAAACTCACCTGATGTCAAAAAGCTGTATTATTTAGGGAATCATTTACAATCTTTAGGGCAAACAATGAAGGAACGTGGTTCAAGAGTTAACCATGGCAAATTCCAGTATATGTTTGTGTTTTTAAAGGTGCAGTAGGTGATTGTCTTCAGAAACATTTGTTGTTGTGCTGGTTGACAGTCACATTCCAATAGTAATGATTAAAGAAAATGATCTAAATGTATTTATATGTATTTTTATATTCTGAGTAAGGCATGAAACTAAAAAATTTTCATCCAATTAAATACTGTCAGGCCGATATTTACCATAATTCAGATAAGCAGCCCAAACTTTGTCAACAAATGGAGATTTGGACAACGGCACATCTCTGTTCACGCAGATCCACCATTAGCGTGTGCACACCTGCATGCGTGCTGCGCGTGGTAAAATCAAATGCAGAATCAAAACTTTTTAAAATCCTGAATTAATATTGGAGTTAGTTTTGCAGGCTGGAGGAAGGACGACACCATGGCGGAAGTATTAGTTTTAGACAGGTAATGTTCTGTTTTAACACTATTTTAGTCACGCAGAGCTGATGTAGATTGTGTTGTTATGAATGGGTTATATGCACAGAAGTGTTGTTCAGCCACTGAAATCTCCAGATGAAAGTTTGATGTGACTATTTTCAGTTTCATTAGGGACCTTTAACAGCATCGATAATGCAGATTTATATTTAGTTTATCAACAAAACATCAGTAAATAGCGCTATTCAGCGTTAGAGCCCTAGCCCGAGACGCACAGGCTGTAGCCTTGCCCTTGTCCATCAGCTCATTAAAATTTTTGGCCCGAGTCCGACCTGAAGGCCACTTTTTTTTTTTCCGCCAAAGAGCTTATACTGTTACAGCCATTAAAATAGACCAGATTTGTATTTAATAGAAAGTTTATGTTTCTTCGTTTAGTTGTTTATCAGAATATTTTATACAAATGTTCGATATCGATATCCAAGCGATATGTAGTCCACAGTGAGTTTTACTCTATTTAAGGCATCACTGGTGCACAGCACGCAATAGATCGCATTAACCTTTTTATTTTAAATTTTTTTTTCTAAAGCAGGCCCGAAGCCTGATATGCGTGCTAGCTATGATGTGAAAAAGCCCGGCCCTAGGGGCATAAAAAAAAAAAAAAAAAAAAAAAAGTCGGGCCCCGATGGGTGGAGCTGAAGTTGGTTTTATATTCACATTGGTTCATTTCTGAACAATGACATGCTGTGACGCGCTCCTGATATTGTTTACCGATACTCTAAATATTCGCTCTGAAATAGCATGCAAGTACGGCTTAGTAATATGTGTAATTCCTGCACGCCACCGGCCAACCTCTAACAACATTTCTAACTAGCGAATGACATGAACTAGTGGGTCGTCTGCTGTCATGTCGCGTAGCCCACGTTCGCAATTTCAGAAGGTGTGGCTTTGGACAGCAAGGGAGGGACTGTGTTTCAAAAATATGCTAACCGCTTAGCAGATCATCTACTGCACCTTTAAACTGACAAAATTCTGTATTGAACAAATGATTCTTTGATCCATTCCGTCACAAATCTGCTGTTTTGAACGAATTATAACGTTAACAGGTGTCGCCACCTACTGGCAGTTTTAATGCCGTATTTATTTTTCCATGACAGGCCATAAAAATATACTTTAATCAGAAAAATACTAGGTAAAATATAAGATATTCTAATTATTTTTTCAGATAATGTAAACAGCTGTATTTTTCAGTGAAGGAACGTGCTTCAAGAGTTTTTTTTTTAGATCACAAAATCATGAGAAATAAAAACAGTGGTAAATTGCAGCCATGATAAAATTGTGAGATTGCAGACATTAGTTACAGGCTGACAAATAACTGCCTTATCACACCTAACCATCGCATCGTGTGTTTAAAATAAAGTGTGTTAATCCAGGCTGTCACGTCGGCTCTGGAGACTCATCACTGAAATGAGCGGCTATAGACAGATGTACTGTAGATCACATCAGGGACTCTCTGGATCCCTGCGCCAAGAGTAAAAATAAATGACATTTTACATTCAGAGCATGTCTTGCGAGAGGAAAGAGAGCAATAATAACAAATAAAGGACCAAGGTGTTGCCAAGATGCTTCAGACTCAAAACTAATGCATTGATAAACATTACATTATTAATGCTAAAACAAAGATTTTGTCAACACATTTCTAAACATATTAGTTTTAAAAACTCATTTCTAATAATGATTTCTTTTATCTTTGCCATGATGACAGAAAATAATATTTGACCAGATATTTTACAAGACACTACAGGGCTCGACAATAAGGACTGCCCGATGGCCCTGTGCCAGCATGCAAGACGTTCGGGACAGTACACAGGCTGCAACTGTGTCAATTGTGTGCAAATACAGTCTTTCACAGCTAGACGTTTGTTACAGAACCTGTCTCGTTTGCCCAGTTAGCGCGGTTTGTTTGGCATATGTGAAACCTGCCATCGCTCTCAGATCCACACCAAATCAATCGGTCCGAGATCGCCTGAATGAGGTGGTCTCGGCTCGACTGAAACAAACTCGAGCGGATCGATTGTAGTGAGAAAGTAAAACGATCCAACGAATGAAGAACCAGGCTATCTCACAGTGTATTATGGTTTTGTAACAGTCATTTATATATGGCTATATGAAGAGAGAATTACGAGTAGGGCGGGAGGACATTCATGTCAAATACGAAAGTGAAAGCATGCTGAAATATTACAGAGTGCCGTTAATCTGTTAGGAAAATTGACAGAAATTACTATCTGATCATTTGTACATATTTTAATCTCATAATATTTTGTATTAGGCCAATTTAGTTCATTTCTGCACTGACACCTTGAAAAAAAGATCAACATTGACCTGCTTGTATTACCTAAGATATTATTATTATTATTATTATTATTATTATTATTATTATTATTGTTATTATCATCATTATTATAATTATTATTATTGTTATTATTATTATTATTATTATTATTATTGTTATTATTATTATTATTATTATTATTATTGTTATTGTTATTATTGTTATTATTCTATATTTTTTAATTAGATTTTTAGTTATTATTTTTTAATGTATTTATGTATTTATTTTATTTATTTACTTTTTTTTTCTAATTTAGTTGCATCAAATTTATAATTTTTTAAGTTGTCAGTTGTATTCAAAGAAAAGTTATGCTGAATAAAAAGTGTATGTACACAATTATGTTTGGCTTTTGACACATTATTTAAAATATGTGGCTAAGAAATAACCATTAACTTCTGTTTTTGGTGGGGCTAGTGAAAATTTGTCATGGCAAGTAAAAATCTGAATCACTAGAACAAATGATTAGTGTTGAACCCTGTTCTGATATTCAGCTTAAAGTGAGATTTAAAGGCTTAACTAGGTTAATTAGGCAGGATAGGGTAATTAGGCAAGTTATTGTATAACAGTGGTTTATTCGGTAGACAATCAAAATAACAAACATTGCTTAAGGGGGCTAATAATATTGACCTTAAAATGGATTTTAAAAAATTTTAAACTGCTTTTATTCTAGCTGAAATAAAACCAATAAGACTTTCTCCAGAAGAAAAAAATATTATCGGAAATACTGTGAAAAATTTCTGAATCTGTTAAACATCATTTGGGAAATATTTGAGAAAAAAAAAAAAAAAAAAAAAAAAAAAAAAAAAAAAAAAAAGTGCTAATAATTTTGACGTCAACTGTATATATCATGAAAATCTAAATGTCCCCTTCTTTGGGTTATAATTGAATATATAATTGGAATATAATTGGGTTATAATTGTTTGCATATACAAACAGACCTGGGTCATAATGGCTTATTTGTTTTGATGCCATATTAGCAGCATTGGCTATATTCATTGCAAGACTTGTACTAAATAGTGAATATATTGACCTTATTCTTCGATGCAGAAGTGCGCTCGTTTTTGCGATTGTTTTATTTTGATTCAGCTGCCTAAAGGAGAAATGACTAGGAATAATAAACTGGTCAAACTACTTACTCCACAAACAAGTGTTTGCATGACTATACAGACAAAGCAGAATAATATAATAAGAAAATATCAGTTGGCAACACCAAGCAGCAGAACGAGCTGTTTTTAACGACTAAAAACGAATGGAAGTGAATGAGACCGGGAGTCTCGAGCCAAAATGATTCAAATGGCTGCGCCCGCTCGTACGCGGAGAATAAGGTGAATAGCTTACAATCATAACAATATAGAATTTTCTAATCATTCATTTATTCATTTTCCTTTGGCTTAGTCCCTTATTTATCAGGGGTCACCACAGCGGAATGAAACACCAACTATTTTGGCATATATTTTACACAGCGCATGCCCTTCCAGCTGCAACCCAGTACTGGGAAACATCCATACACTCACACTCATACACTACATCTAATTTTGTAAATCTAATTCACCTATAGCGCATGAATTTGGACTGTGGGGGAAACCGGAGCATCCGGAGGAAACCCACACCAACACAGGGAGAACATCCACACAGAAATGCCAACTGACCGAGCTGGGACTCAAACCAGCGACCTTCTTGCTATAAGGCGACAGTGTTACCACTGAGCCACCGTGTCACCCAGTAATTATTTATTTAATAAGTGTATGTATAGTTTTGTACTATGATTTTAAAGATTAGACTTATTTTCTTGTAAAGCATTTGCTGACATAACATACATGTGTCTAATATTGATGAAGTATGTGATGAATGCGGAGGGTGAATGGTGAACCTGTCTGCCTGCAGCTGTAGGTCATCATGTGGCATGGTGGTAAAATTACACATAACATAATGCACGCTGAAACAGGAACACATTTGTGGCAGGAGTGACCACATCATTGGCCTCATTACAGAGGTCATGAGAGTCCAACTGTTTGGCCGATGTGGAGCACTATATAAACACTTACACATGATGAATAAACCTGCCAACCAGAGCTCTACATGACCAACACACAGGCATCTGGACACAAATACTGGAACAGAGATGGGAAACATAGGGCTGCACGATATTGATCAAATTTGATATTGCAATTATGTACTCATATTGCAATATTTATTGCAGAATAATACAGTTTGACATGGTTTTCTGCAGAGTCTAACAGTATTTAGGGAAGTTAGTGAATAATCACTTTGCTTAATAAACTACTTTGCTTTGTCTCGTTTTTACTAGGCCTGTCCCAGTAATCAATATATGGACTGAATCACACAACATAGTCATGACCTCAATCATTTTTGGTGATGAAATATATATCGCCCATACATAAAAACCATTTCTGCAACACTTTAGCTGATTGTGCAACATCTCTATCTCTGGAGGTGTCAGTATGGTTACAAACACTGTAGTATAGTATAGTAAATGACTATAGTATATGTTCATGTGAGTGTCTGACAGCTGAAAATAGATCTGGCAGCAGATATCGCAGCCTCGGTTACTCTTTACCTTGCGCTTTTGTGTTAACATTTAATATAATTTATTTAGGATATGCGTTTTCACATTCTGATACCAATGCCTGATTATTAAACTTAAAATGGCTAGAATTAAATGAAATTTGATGCGCTCTTTGAGTGTATAAGAGTGTATGTGCATCGTGATGACATTATATTGTCATTCTGGACCACATTCTGTGGTATAAAATGGTCTTAAAATGACAATATCGCAATATATTTTGGTGCAATATAAATCACACAATAAAAAATAGATAACGTGACAGGTCTAGTTTCTAATCCAAATATCACATTTTTAGATCAAGTAATAATATTGTCTTGCTTTTACCTTCAGCAGAAATATGTCAAAATTAAGAGTTTTTTCTTAAAACAAGCTAAAATTTCTGCCAATGGGGCAAGTAAAATAATTGACACGCATATATATATATATATATATATATATATATATATATATATATATATATATATATATATATATATATATATATATATATATATATATATATATATATATATATATATATATATATATACACACATATATACACATATATATATATACACATATATGCACCTATATACACATATATACATACATACAGTTGAAGTCAGATTTATGAGCCCCTCTGTTTATTTTTTTTTCCCCAATTTATTTTTAATGGAGAGCAGATTTTTTTCAGCACATTTCTAAACATAATAGTTTTTATAACTCGTCACTAATAACGGATTTATTTTATCTTTGCCATGATGACAGTAAATAATATTTGTTGAAGGCAAATTATTTATTTTTCATTGGGTCAAGTGATAAAATTTAGATGTTAACCATTACCCTAATTTCTTTTTTAATTGGATGAATGAAAGCGTTTTTACAGTGAATGACTAATTACCTTGCCTAATTAACCCAATTAAGCCTTTAAATATCACTTTAAGATGAATATTAGTATCTTGAAAAATATCCAGTCAAATTTTATTTATCAAAATTTTATTTATCAAAAATAAAAGTCAGTCATTTGAAATGAGTTATTAAAACTATTATGTTTAGAAATGTGCTGAAAAAATCTTCTTTCTGATAAATAGAAATTGGGAGAAAAATATACAGGGGGGCGAATAATTCAGGAGGGCTAATAATTCTGACTTAAACTGTACATATGCAAGAAAAGTCTATCAGAACCTCAGTTTAATGCAGAGGTTTACGTCACATTTACAGCACAAAATCTGTCCGCCCATGAACAATTCTTCTTTCTTATTTCCTGAGATGAATAGAAATATAACGGATAACCTTCAGCAGGTATTATAGACCTCACTGAACTCATTTGAAAATAAAATGTAGCTGTTCTTTACTGCAACTGAAACAGTAACGTCTGGCAGGAACCAGAGATCGACAGTCTCTCTATTAAATGAATGAAACGAATGCCCACCGGTGCAGCATTTTATGAAGCTCATCTAAAACTTCCCACAGTAACCATGGCAACAACGACAAATCTGGCCCCCGAGAGCCCTCCGATGGAAAGGAACATTTACAAAAAAGCTGTTCTGGGGTCAGTTTGTGTTTTAAGGTGAACACTACAAGAGAAAACAGTGTTTTTCATGCACAATTTGGGGGTTTTATGGCTTTTTCAACATCTAGAATACAAATGTGTGTGTTTTTTTGTTGCACTTTATTTATTATCAATTTTTATGTTTTATTCCAAAGATCATTTGCACAAATTTCTCCATTTACAAACAACAAACTTTACATTTTATTATTATCTATAAAATATCTCTATTCCAATGCTTTTTAAAGAGGAATATGTACATACAGTTGAGGATAAATCTACTAGCTATTAAAAAGGCAACTAGGCTATAAATCTAGCTATTAACTAGGCAAGCTTGGATAATTTAACTAGGCAAGTCATTGGACAAAGTCGTTTGTTCTGTAGACAATTGAAAATAGTTTGCATCTTTGGATCAGTCAAGTCCATAAATATTGGGACATGGACACAATTCTTACATCTTTGGCTCTATACACAAACACAGTGGATTTCAAATAAAACTAACTTTAACTGCAGACTGTCAGCTTTAATCTGAGGGTATTTATATCCAAATCAGGTGAACGGTGTAGGAATTACAACAGTTTGCATATGTGCCTCCCACTTGTTAAGGGACCAAAAGTAATGGGACAATTGGCTTTTCAGGTGTTCCATGGCCAGGTGTGGATTATTTCCTCATTATCCTAATAACAATGAGCAGATAAAAGGTCCAGAGGTCATTTCAAGTGTGCTATTTGCATTTAGAATCTGTTACTGTCAACTCCCAAGATAAGATCCAAAGAGCTGTTGCTATCAGTCAAGCAAGCCATCATTAGGCTGAAAAAAAAAACATCAGTGATATAGCAAAAACATTTAGGCATGCCCAAAACAACTGTTTGCAACAAACTTAAAAAAAGAAGGAACGCACCAGCGAGCTCAGCAACACCAAAAGACCCGGAAGACCACGGAAAATAATTGTGATGGATGACCAAAGAATTCTTTCCCTGGTGAAGAAAACACCCTTCACAACAGCTGGCCAGATTAAGAACACTCTCCAGGAGGTAGGTGTATATGTGTCAGAGTCAACAATCAAGAGAAGACTACACCAGAGTGAATACAGAGGGTTCACCACAAGATGTAAACCATTGGTGAGCCTCAAAAACAGGAAGGCCAGATTAGAGTTTCCTACACAACATCTTAAAAAGCCTTCACAGTTCTGGAACTGTGATCAAGATTAACTTGTACCAGAGTGATGGGAAGAGAAGAGTATAGAGAAGGAAAGAAACTGCTCACGATCCTAAGCAGTGAAGCATGGTAGTGATAGTGTCATGGAGTGGGCATGTATGGCTGTCAATGGAACTGGTTCTCTTGTATTTATTGATTATGTGACTGCTGTCAAAAGCAACAGGATGAATTCTGAAGTGTTTCAGGCAATATTTTCTGCTCACATCAAGCCAATTACTTCGAAACTCATTGGTTGGTGCTGCACAGGGCAGATGGAGAATGACCCAAAGCATACTGCAAAGCAACCTCAGAGTTTTTGAAGGGAAAGTAGTCGAATGTTATGCAATAGCCAAGTCAATCACCTGATCTGAATCTGATTGAGCATGCATTTCACTTGCTGGAGGGAAAATGCCCCAAGAACAAGCAGGAACTGAAGACAGTTGCAGATTCCTGGCAGAGCATCACTAAGGATGGAAACCCAACATCTGGTGATGACTATGCATTCCAATCTTCAGGCAACAAAGTATTAAAAAGTGAAAGTCGGATTTATGATTATTATTCTGTTCCATTACATTTGGTCCCTTAACAAGTGGGAGGCACATATGCAAACTGTTGTAATTCCTACAGCCTTCCCCTGATTTGGATGTAAATACCATCACATTAAAGCTGAAAGTCTGCAGTTAAAGCACATCTTGCTCATTTCATTTCAAGTCTATTCTATTGGTGTATAGAGTCAAGTATGTTAGAACTGTGTCGATGTTCACATATTTATGGGCCTGACAGTAGCTATCGACTTGCATGTAAGAAACAAAAATACTATGAAAGTCAATGGCTATTTTTCCAGCATCTTCCTCCATATTGAACAAAAGACAGGGTTGCAAGAATGACTGAATGATGACAGAATTTCCAATTGTGGATGAATCATCCCTACTTAACTATTACACAATGAAAACCCTCAAACAGACTGGGACTGGAGGATACTTTGTGAATGTTTATCCTGAAGAAACTGTAGATGATCTGGCAACCCAGATCATGACAGCAGACCTTCATCCAGCATGAAACTTTATCGCATCCGTCAACAAACCAAACGGAGGCCATCTTTGTGTCTCCAGACAATACTGAGAGCGGGATTGATTGCCACAATAGATGCTGGAAAGACAGCCGACAGACGGTGTCTTTTGGGTATTTTTATTTTTTTAATTCCCACCGGCTCTGAAAAAGCTTGATGCACAGTTGTGAAAACAGACGCAAGCTCTCCTCGCACATTTCCTGATAATCAGAAACAGCCCACATGTTCTGCAACTGCTGAGTCACCACCAGCCGAGCAAGAATTCATTATTGTTTTAGCTTTATTAAAATCTCTCTCGAGGTCTCATTCCTGAGAGTGAAAAATCAGCAGGTCGTCGAATAACTCGCCATAAGCAGATTGACATTTTTCACAAAAAGCCGTTTAAAAGTCAGCATGGTGGGATTATTATGAACAAAACACATTTGAGTTGCCAGATTTCCTTCCAAAAAAGCTTCTTAATACTGAAGCTTATATGTTTGGAGATTTGTTTTTATTGTTTATTTTATTGTTACTTTTTTTATTAATAAATCAAAAATTCAGTAAGATCATATTGTTAAATAGGAATACAATTTAAAAGTACCATTTTAACATTGGAATAGTTTTTTTCTCATTTATTTTAATGGCATTTAAAATCTACATGAACCGGAAGCTGTAACCAATTTGGGGTTTCTTTTCGTATTTTGACGCGTTTTCAACGTGGCTTTAGATGTGATATATTCACATAAAGAGTTAACCGGATACAGTACAAGCCGTGTGGAACGATTACAAGTACAAAAAAAACACACAATACAATACATATTTTGCATGCTAGAGAAAACAAGGAGGCAACTATTTAAATCACACTTACACTTGTGAAACGGAGGAAGAAACTGATCCATGAACTGTGTACTGATAAAGTTCAGGTCAAGCTCTGAGAGAGTCCCATACATCAGTCATTTCTGATCATTCCTTTAACAAACAGCAGATGAATCCCCCTTTGCAGGGTAGATTATTGCATTAATCACCAGAACGTTCACTCATTATTGTTCATCAAGATCAGTCCTATACACACACCTGCACTCTGCTAGTGTTTGAAGAGAAAGGTGCGTTCACGTTTTACTGGATCCAGCACTTCATATTTGGTATTGTTTAGTGTTGACGTCAATACAAACAGGCAAAAGATCTAGACGAACAACGGATCGTTTAAACAAATCTTTTATCTAAAAATAGATATTTTTAAACATGGTGCACTTTCAGATTTAACCCTCAGCTGGATGTTTTCATTCACTTAGAGCTGTGTTGCACACTGCATGGAAGGTCAATTTCAAAAACTCATAATAGGGGCTCTTTAAATATTATCTTTGTTTTCCTGTGATGCAAAGCTCTCATTATTTCCAGGCTTTGGTGTCAGATTATGAAGTCACTTTAAAATGATCATTATATTGAAAACAGCGCTAAGATTTTTGATGAAAGTCTCTGATGATTAGAAAGTTTAACAGGACAATATTCATACAAATTATGAATTTTTGTTACAATATAAAAGTCTTTACTCTCACTTCTCAGATGGATGGATGGATGGATGGATGGATGGATGGATGGATGGATGGATGGATGGATGGATGGATGGATGGATGGATGGATGGATGGATGGATGGATGGATGGATGGATGGATGGATGGATGGATGGATGGATGATGGATGGATGGATGGATGGATGGATGGATGGATGGATGGATGGATGGATGGATGGATGGATGGATGGATGGATGGATGGATGGATGGATGGATAGAGTTTGTTGCAATTCTAAATCGCCCATGTCTTGTTCATTACAATGCTATGTGTGATTTGATTGGACAGGAATTACAGGACTGGGTTTTCTAATCCCCATAGACGAGAATAAATAAAGTAGTGACTGCAGGTTGAAGGAAAGTAGTGGAGTAAAAGTACAGATACAGCACTAAAAATGTACTCAAGGGAAAGTAAAAGTGCACACTTTTAAAACAACTTTGTAAATAACAATTACAGAGAAAAACTACTCAATTACAGCCATTTGAGTATTTGTAATTTGTTACTTTACACCACTGCTTTTACGGTGTTGAGATTCCCTCTCTTTATCAGTGATGAGAGTCATATAAATAACATTAAACACATCATCCTTCCGCTGCTTTCTGTTTTCGATTATTGGTTCAGAATAACAGTGTAAGCTTTAAGCCTTACAGCAGCATTTATTAATCATAGTTCAACATTTAATAATGCATTATTAAAATAGTAATCCATGCTTGTTAACATTAGCCAATACACTGTGAGTTAGCATGAATTAACAATAAACAACTTTATTTTCATAAACTAACGTTAACAAACATGAATAAATACTGTAATAAATGTATTGTTTATTGTTTGATCATGTTAGTAAATGCATTAACTGACATTAACCAATACAACCTTATTGTAAAGTGTTACCAACACAGCTAATAATTAAAGATAATGTTGATTTCTGAAATCTGCAGTAGTATGTATGTAAAAAAATGAAAGAGGAAGCCAGTTTTTACACTGAAAAAGCAAAAGCAAATGCTCATCGGGTTTTTTTTCCTTTACTTTTTTCAATTAGTAAAGTTTGTTCCTCCATTGTCCCCACTGGCTTGCTTGGTTTGGGACTTGTAGAGCTGCGCATCGATGGATTTACTCTTCAGTGTTTGGACTTTCAGCAGTGAATATTAAAACACACTGAACTAAACTGAACTGAACTTCAACTCTGAAAACTGAACTGACACGGTTTCAATTTACTACAATTTCTATGTTCAGCAGCTTTGACACAATCTACATTGTAAAAGCTCTATAGAAATAAAGATGAATTGAATCATATCTGAATTCTGGTCAATCTGACAAACTGAATGGCTGTACTTTCTTCGTCAGCTGAGGAAGTTTAACCTCCCAAAGGAGCTGCTGAAACAGTTCTACACCTCCATCATTGAATCAGTCATCTGCACATCAATAACTGTCTGGTTTAGCTCAGCTACTAAATACGACCTCCAAAGACTACGTCGGACTGCTGAGCGAATCACTGGTACAACCCTTCCTACTCCACAAGAACTGTACTTATCCAGAGCGAGCAGGAGGGCTGCCAAATCACTCTGGACCCCTCACACCCAGCACACTGGCTCTTTGAACTTTTACCTTCTGGTCGACGCTACAGAGCTCTGCGCACCAGAACAGCCCGACACAGAAACAGTTTCTTCCCTCAGGCAATCCATCTCATGAACACTTGATGATAATAATTGCAGAACCAACATCACTACTTGCCATACACTTATTTAACAACACACTTTACATGCTAATTTGCACATAACAGCTGCATATATAACGTTGTATATAGTAATAAACATGTACATACACTTGTCAATCTGTATATTTGCACTCACTACTATTATTTTTTTTAAATATATTTATTATCTGTTTTTTGTCCCGTCTCTGTTGTCCTGTTGCACTGTAGAAGCTCTGTCACCAAAACAAATTCCTCGTATGTGTGAACATACCTGGCAATAAAGCTCTTTCTGAATCTGAATGCATTGTAAAACTGAAGCTCATTAGTGATGGTGGAAAAGAGAATGGTGTACCTTTCTTAGCAGTGGCCATTCTGGTAACGCTCAGGAGCAAACTGAGGAAAAGCGTCTGTTACGGCCTCATGGTAGATCTCATCTGACCTCAAAACAACCCTGAGAGAGACAGAATGAAGGAAAAAAAAACAACACAAAAGAGGAATCAATAAGCAGAAGCTGAACTTTGAGAAGCACACAGAGCCATGATACAGCAAACAAGATGATTAACCCTATTGTGAAACTTTCTTCTTCAAATATTTCCCAAGTGATGTTTAGCAGAGCAAGGAAGACGTTCACTGCACGATATTGGAAATCGGACATTGTGATGTTTTGTTTTTCTGCGATATACATTGTGAAAAATTATCGGATGACTTAAATAGCTCTTAGTGAAATCATGCAGATCATGGCTGCTTGTCTTTGTAAATAGTTTGTAAATACTGTAGATCAGGGATGCCCAAAGTATTTCCTACGAAGTCCCAAAAATAAAACTTGACTGAGGGTCGTAGGCCGAAAGTAAATTTTGCATTGTTTACAGACTAGACAAACTGCCTTGCGATTGATTTCGGTAATCAAAAAATCATCTTGCCTGTCTTTTTTGATCTTTCTCTTGTCTGTGTGCCACTGTCTTGATTAGTCCATCTTGTCTGTTAACATGTTGACTTTAGCCCCTTTCACACAGCGATACCAGTAAATATCCGGAAAAGTTCCGGAACGACTTTACCGGTAAATTCAAAAAAAGTGCTGATCACACAGGCAAGACATTCCGGAATTTTTCCCGGAAAAGACAGTTCTCACATGCATTCCAAAATACCGGTAAATTCTGACATCATCAACCAGAAATGAGCTCTAAACGGCAGCGCTTGTGTTTGTAAACATTTGACTACATTACAAACTCTGTGGATGGAAAAGTATTATGAACAATTTCGATGAAAGCATATGGAGGAACACTTTTACATGTCGAGATGTACGTAATATGTGCGCACACCCGTCAAGCAACTGAAGCAGAGCTTGAGAGTAAACAAACAGTAGTTTATCATTAGCATTTTATCGATAATTATTTACACAGTTGGCATTAAGAAGGAACATAGACACGTTATCTGACTAACATCTAGCAGCTAAATGTGTCTGGACAAATATTCAAAGGCTTTTGTTTTCATAAACAGCGCGAATGTGAATGCGTCTGAATGTTCTAATTGGCTGGAGTAGGTGCCACGTCAGCGTGTTTCAAGCATGAACGTGCTCTTTCCGGCAATCTTCCTTCTGCGTTCACACAGCGCAGCATTTCGGCAAATTACCGCTAATGTTACAACTTCTCTTTCTGGAAAATAGCCGGAACGAATTTACCGGTAATTTCAAAAAAGGCCTGTTCACACAAACGGATCAAAGGTCTGTATGTGTGAAAGGGGCTTATGACTGACGTTGATTGTCGCAAAGCATGCGGAGCTGCATCTTTCATCTACATAAAAACAAAATCAATTTACGATTTATTTTTAGGTTCAATTTAGTTTTTTTAATAAAGTTTGACAGTTAAACAACAACAAATATATGATATAATAAATTTTAAAACATTGTCAAAGGCATTCCAGTTCCTCTCTCCTCTCGGATGACACCGCTGGCCAAATCAAAGTTTACCACGGGCCAGTTTTACCCACTAACCCTAGTTTGGGCATCTCTGCTGTATATAACATTGGGATAAGGGTGACACTGTGGCTCAGTGGTTAGCACTGTTGCCTCACAGCAAGAAGGTTTCTGGTTCCAGTCCCGGCTGGGTCAGTTGGCATATCTGTGTGGAGTTTGCATGTTCTCCCTGTGTTGGTGTGGGTTTTCTCCGGGTGCTCCAGTTTCCCCCACAGTCCAAACAACGCGCTATAGGTGAATTGGGTGAACTAAATTAGCCGTAGGGTCCGAGTGTGTGTGTGTGTGAGTGAGTAAATGAATGTGAGAGCGTATGGGTGTCTCCAAGTACTGGGTTGCAGCTGGAAGGGCATTCACTGCGTAAAACATATGCCGGAATAGTTGACGGTTCATTGCGCTGTGGCAACCTCTGAAATAAAGACTTAGCTGAATGAATGAATGGGATAGTAAGGAGTAGTTTTAGGGTAGTCATTTGTATTTTCTTTGCGTTCATTTGAACAGGTAAGGTAGGAATTTGTGTTTGTTATTTTGGCCTTGTCAGTACTCAAACTAGGGGTGGGCGGTACACCAGTGTCATAGTCAACACCGGGGTGACATTGCGCCACGACATGGATTTTCTAATACCGTCAATACCCTAATAAATCAATTATGCGCCTTGAATGGCTGCATTTACATCAATAATAGCTAATTCTAAATAATAAGGCATTCAATTATCTTCAAACGGTCAGTTGTGCTCTGAATACCTGTCCTTATACTACAGGGCTCGAAATTGCAACCATTTTGGTCGCATGAGCGCCCGAAATGTAATCTATGCGCCCTCATAATATATTTGGGAGCATTTGTGTGTCTGAATATAATGGTTGTAGTGCAATCTGATTTGATTTTCTCTAAAAACTTGCTGAATCGCTCTACCCTGCTGCTGTATTGGTTCATATTAGCTGTCAATCACTCAACGCTTCCCGCTGTCAGATAACAGGGAGCTTTTGTTACTGCAGGAAATACAAACTGCTGAAGAGTGAAAAGTGCACAGGTTTGCAAACCTCACCTAAAGTTATAATAATAATAATGGCGCAGATGACAGCGATCATGACATGAGGTAAATGTTGATCCGCCAGCTGAGATCAATCGAGTGTTTTCGGAGAAGGTGCCCGAATCTCGATGCGTTGCATTCACCGCGTGTTCAGCGCAAATGTCCACTAAATATAAAGTCTAATACTGTAGACATCATCGCCAAAGAAACTCACCTTTACTAAGTTTACACTGAAACTACGGCTCATAACAAAGAGCAGTATTGCGCTGGTGGTCATCATGAGAATCCTGCTCTGTCTGCTCAGAAATTGGTGCGGCTGACTCGCCTGCTTTATTCCACCAACACAGAGAAATGAAGATCAGCTCATAACGAGACTGAGCATTTACAATGACCCAAACCAAAACTTTTAAGGAGTCATAGAAGTGAGACTTTCTTTTGTCTGTTCTTCCTTGAGATGTATATTATTTTGCTATTTAAAGTAATACCATGATATTATACCGTCACCGTTCAAAAGATGAAAAATACCGTGATATTAATTTTAGGTCATATCGCCCACCCCTAACTCAAACCCCAATCATTTTTAAGGCAATATTTTCATTGTCTTTTCATTGTTTCATTGTCTTATACTTTCATTTTATGCACCTTTCCTAGACGGTGCATAACAGTCAGCACTAGTTGTTTGGCATTGGCTTGGTGTGTCCCGGCCTTTAGAAAAGTCCAAAGAAATAAAAGTCAGTGTTTCCCCTTGGTTTACAGTGTTTCGGTTAATTTGTTTCTTTTAAATGACAGCAGTAAACAACTTAATTATTTGAACTGTACAAGCTAAAAATGAACATTTATTTTTAAATCTTGTTTTATCCACAAAGTGTGCAGCTTCTATCACTGCAGTGTATCTTAATGGGCTTCTGGAAGAACATTTCAAGTACACTATTAGTACATTGATATTAGTATACTTTCTCTTTACGTATTTACTATACATATTCACTTATTTGAACTGTACATACCCACTGCACATGGACATTTGTAATTATGTTTATCTATCTGCGCACTTCTGATTATTAATAGCATCCTGTACATATATTCATTTATTGTAAATCTGTTCATAGCTAATACAACCTGTATATAATGTTGATAGTACATCCATCTGTAAATATTACCATAGTTTTTCTATAACTGCACTTTATAACTTATACCTGTATCCTGCACTTGCTGCTATTGCACTGCTGGTTAGACCTGAACTGCATTTCGTTACCTTGTACTTGTACATGTGTAATGACAATAAAGTTGAATCTAATCTAATCTTTCTAAATAAAGTATGCTTTTATACTTGACCTTTAAATTACAATGCACATTGGAAACATTGCAAATGATGAAAGAAGAATTCAACATCTCGTAATCAAGAACAAGTTTGGAGCGCACATTTGATGCATACGAAGGTAAATGCACAGCTATAAATCTAATAATTCTTTACTAAAAGGAAAGAGGTCTATAAACTACTGTTTATAGCAATGAGTGCATTACGAGAATTTATATTATTAAATATTCATGTTAAAAAATAAACTAAGTTTTATTTTTCTAATAATTCCAGCCAGCTTTTAGTGAACTTGCAATATTGTCAAGACAGAACTTTCAGTTGTTATACATGTAAAAAGGCCTAAATGCATGCAAGACCATTCAAATATTTAGCTGGTCTCCAACTGTTGACAGCAGATCACTCATGATGAGAGAGAGAGAGGGGGATTTGCACTCGTGATATCTTTACTGCTCGATTCATTTAACCGAAGAAATGTAATGCTATTACAGTGCCTCTCGCGATCTGTTCTCATGCTCATTCACTCTCGTTGCCATGATTTCCGGGTATTTTAACTCATTTTTGGGGATCACGGGGCCAATATAAATTTGAGGAGACTCACGGAGCTTCCGGGAGGGGTCATACGATTGGATAAGATGCTAGATAGGGGCAACTGCGTCACACCAGCTCAAAACACTGGAGATACAATGGCTGCACTTGCAACAAAGAGAGCAGAGCATCACTCGTGCGAGTCGCACCAATAAACTGTAAACAAGTAACACTGCATCTGTATATATTTTAGCAGCTGTCACTGAGACTCGAACACATTGATTGCCCCCCCCCCCCCCCAAACATCATTTACCTGTGTTGTGGCTGCTGTACGCTATGCATAATATACGGGAGCACACGTGCATCTTCGGTCCTGTCAGATGTGGCATGCGCACGCTCATTCGCAAACAGCTGAGAGTGACTACGTTTACATGGACATCAGTAATGGAATTATTTGCCTTAATCTAATTAAGACAACAATAAGACTGAGGGGTTTACACGAGTTGCTTTTCAAATGTTTCTTTCATGATCCTGTTTTACATGTTAAAGCACATAATTAGATTAACATCACTGCGATATCCACATTTCCTCCGGAGTTTCATGTAATTTCGGGTGTTTCATTATTAATTTTTCAACTTTAACTGCGGTTTGGCACTTTCACTTTCATTTGGTCATGCCCTCGTGACAAACAAGCTATGAACTGCTGGAAGAGTGTTGTTTTAATGGAAGTTCATACCGCATGCTGAAAAAAAAAAAAAAAAAAAAAACACAGCATACTCCACACGTCTTAATTCGATTTCTCTTTAGTTCGATTATGACTTTAGTCTGATTAAATTAATCAAATCGCTGTTTACATGGTAGACTCTTAATCAGAGTATTGTCTTAAATCGCATTAAAATCGAATTATTGGTGTCCATGTAAACGTAGTCAGTGTCTGTGTGAACTCCATGTGCGATTCGGAAAGCAGAAATTTGTAATCGCGCAACCATATAGAGACAGAAATCACATGCTGTTGTGTAAATAAGATACGGCTATTTAGCTTGTTTATTAAAAGAAGCTGTGATCTGGTACTATATATAAAATACAATTAACTTGACTTCAAAGGAGCCGGGGAAAGCCTTTGGGAGGGCAGGGCGCCCCCCCTAATATTATGGTAGGGAAAACACTGAAAGTGATTAGGCAGACCAAACAGAGATGGGAAGGTTTGCCATATGCCAATACCCATGGAACTATAATAAGTTCATTATACAACACAAAAATATTCAATTCAATTCAATTCACCTTTATTTGTATAGCGCTTTTACAATGTAGGTTGTGTCAAAGCAGCTTCACATAAACGATCATAATGTATTGGAACAGTGTCAGTTCAGTTTTTAGTGTTTAAGTTGAGTTTCGATTGTCTACAGAACAAACCAGTTATACAATGAATTGCCTAATTAACCTAGTTAAGCCTTTAAAATGTCACTTTAAGCTGAATACTAGTATCTTGAAAAATAATTAGTAAAATATTATGTGCTGTCATCATGGCAAAGATAAAAGAAATCGGTTATTAAAACTGCTGTTAAAAATGTGTTAAAAAAAGTTAACAGCACTTTTAAAATACTTGAAAAGTTAAACATATCACTGAAGGGCTTTTAATTTTGTCTTCAACTACACAAGAGAAAAATATCATAGACTTTTAACACAGTTAAGAGGCTTGCGTTGTGTTTGTTAAATCTGCCACATGTTGCAGTGACACACAGTGAACTCGGCCAGCTGTACTGACCATAATGCATCCGGACAGCCTCCCGTAGAGCAGCGAATTATGAAGGAAAAAAATGAGAGCTGGATTAAAGCTTCACAGAGTTGTTCTGTGGATTCTTCTTAATCCATTTCAAAGTAACGTCTATTTGTTGAGATGAAACACTCCCAGACCACTGCGAGATCCAGAGCAGAACGCTGGAGGCTGAGCGTCACGGTCAATGAATTCTCGATGCAGCTTTCAGAATAAACAACATTCGTCTTTAACCTGATCTTGAACTAATAATTATTTTTGCGCACCAAATGGAATAATGAGTACACAGAATGCAATAGCTTTTTTACACACTGTAAAAAAGGGATTAGTTTACTTTGCTTTTAAAAATGTGAGTAAGCTCATTGCCTTTGAAGCAATTACTTGACTTTACTTAACGTAATGAGTAAACCCATTGTTTTTACAGCAATAAATTCACTTCACTTTAAAAAAAGATGAGTGAATAGTTGACTTAATAAAAGTGAGCAAATGTGTTGCTTTTAAAGCGATTAGTTCACTGCTTAATAAAAGTGAGTAAAACTTGTTATAAAAGTGATTAGTTGACTTAATAAAAGGGAATAAATCCACTGCTTTTAAAGCGATTAGTTGACTTGATAAAATTTAGTAAACTTGTTTTAAGCAATTAGTTTACTTTATTTAATAAAAATGAGTAAATCTGTTGATTTAAAAGTGATTAGTTGATTTTACTTTATAAAAGCGAGTAAACTCATTGGTTTTAAAGCAATTAGTTGACTATTTAATAAAAGTGAGTAAATCTGTTGTTTTTTAAGCGATTAGTTGACTTTACTTAATAAAAGTGAGTAAATCTGTTGTTTTTAAAGCGATTAGCTGACTTTACTTAATAAAAGGGAGTAAACTTGTTGTTTTTAAAGAGATTAGCTGACTTTACTTAATAAAAGTGAGTAAACTTGCTGTTTTTAAAGCAATTAGTTTACTTAATAAAAGGGAGTAAATCTGTTGTTTTTAAAGCGATTAGCTGACTTTACTTAAAAGTGAGTAAATCTGTTGTTTTTTTAAGCGATTAGTTGACTTTACTTAATAAAAGGGAGTAAATCTGTTGTTTTTAAAGCGATTAGTTGACTTTACTTAATAAAAGTGAGTAAATCTGTTGTTTTTTAAGCGATTAGTTGACTTTACTTAAAAGTGAGTAAATCTGTTGTTTTTTTAAGCGATTAGTTGACTTTACTTAATAAAAGGGAGTAAATCTGTTGTTTTTAAAGCGATTAGTTGACTTTACTTAATAAAAGTGAGTAAATCTGTTGTTTTTTGAGCGATTAGTTGACTTTACTTAATAAAAGCGAGTAAATCTGTTGCTTAAAGGCGATTAGTTGACTTTACTTAATAAAAGTGAGTAAATCTGTTGTTTTTTGAGCGATTAGTTGACTTTGCTTAAGGGAGTAAATCTGTTGTTTTTAAAGCGATTAGTTGACTTTACTTAATAAAAGCGAGTAAATCTGTTGCTTTTAAAGCGATTAGCTGACTTTACTTAATAAAAGCGAGTAAATCTGTTGCTTTTAAAGCGATTAGCTGACTTTACTTAATAAAAGCGAGTAAATCTGTTGCTTAAAGGCGATTAGTTGACTTTACTTAATAAAAGGGAGTAAACTTGTTGTTTTTAAAGAGATTAGCTGACTTTACTTAATAAAAGTGAGTAAACTTGCTGTTTTTAAAGCAATTAGTTTACTTAATAAAAGGGAGTAAATCTGTTGTTTTTAAAGCGATTAGCTGACTTTACTTAATATAAGCGAGTAAATCTGTTGTTTTTTGAGCGATTAGTTGACTTTACTTAAAAGTGAGTAAATCTGTTGTTTTTTTAAGCGATTAGTTGACTTTACTTAATAAAAGGGAGTAAATCTGTTGTTTTTAAAGCGATTAGTTGACTTTACTTAATAAAAGTGAGTAAATCTGTTGTTTTTTGAGCGATTAGTTGACTTTACTTAATAAAAGTGAGTAAATCTGTTGTTTTTTGAGCGATTAGTTGACTTTACTTAATATAAGCGAGTAAATCTGTTGTTTTTTGAGCGATTAGTTGACTTTACTTAAAAGTGAGTAAATCTGTTGTTTTTTTAAGCGATTAGTTGACTTTACTTAATAAAAGGGAGTAAATCTGTTGTTTTTAAAGCGATTAGTTGACTTTACTTAATAAAAGTGAGTAAATCTGTTGTTTTTTGAGCGATTAGTTGACTTTACTTAATAAAAGTGAGTAAATCTGTTGTTTTTTGAGCGATTAGCTGACTTTACTTAATAAAAGCGAGTAAATCTGTTGCTTTTAAAGCGATTAGCTGACTTTACTTAATAAAAGCGAGTAAATCTGTTGCTTAAAGGCGATTAGTTGACTTTACTTAATAAAAGGGAGTAAACTTGTTGTTTTTAAAGAGATTAGTTGACTTTACTTAATAAAAGCGAGTAAATCTGTTGCTTTTAAAGCGATTAGCTGACTTTACTTAATAAAAGGGAGTAAATCTGTTGTTTTTAAAGCGATTAGCTGACTTTACTTAATATAAGCGAGTAAATCTGTTGTTTTTTAAGCGATTAGTTGACTTTACTTAAAAGTGAGTAAATCTGTTGTTTTTTAAGCGATTAGTTGACTTTACTTAATAAAAGGGAGTAAATCTGTTGTTTTTAAAGCGATTAGTTGACTTTACTTAATAAAAGTGAGTAAATCTGTTGTTTTTTGAGCGATTAGTTGACTTTACTTAATTAAAGGGAGTAAATCTGTTGTTTTTAAAGCGATTGGTTGACTTTACTTAATAAAAGCGAGTAAATCTGTTGCTTTTAAAGCGATTAGCTGACTTTACTTAATAAAAGCGAGTAAATCTGTTGCTTTTAAAGCGATTAGCTGACTTTACTTAATAAAAGCGAGTAAATCTGTTGCTTTTAATGCGATTAGCTGACTTTACTTAATAAAAGCGAGTAAATCTGTTGCTTAAAGGCGATTAGTTGACTTTACTTAATAAAAGGGAGTAAACTTGTTGTTTTTAAAGAGATTAGCTGACTTTACTTAATAAAAGTGAGTAAACTTGCTGTTTTTAAAGCAATTAGTTTACTTAATAAAAGGGAGTAAATCTGTTGTTTTTAAAGCGATTAGCTGACTTTACTTAATATAAGCGAGTAAATCTGTTGTTTTTTAAGCGATTAGTTGACTTTACTTAAAAGTGAGTAAATCTGTTGTTTTTTTAAGCGATTAGTTGACTTTACTTAATAAAAGGGAGTAAATCTGTTGTTTTTTTAAGCGATTAGTTGACTTTACTTAATAAAAGTGAGTAAATCTGTTGTTTTTTGAGCGATTAGTTGACTTTACTTAATAAAAGTGAGTAAATCTGTTGTTTTTTGAGCGATTAGTTGACTTTACTTAAGGGAGTAAATCTGTTGTTTTTAAAGCGATTAGTTGACTTTACTTAATTAAAGGGAGTAAATCTGTTGTTTTTAAAGCGATTAGCTGACTTTACTTAATAAAAGCGAGTAAATCTGTTGCTTTTAAAGCGATTAGTTGACTTTACTTAATAAAAGGGAGTAAATCTGTTGTTTTTAAAGCGATTAGTTGACTTTACTTAATAAAAGCGAGTAAATCTGTTGCTTTTAAAGCGATTAGCTGACTTTACTTAATAAAAGCGAGTAAATCTGTTGCTTAAAGGCGATTAGTTGACTTTACTTAATAAAAGGGAGTAAACTTGTTGTTTTTAAAGAGATTAGCTGACTTTACTTAATAAAAGTGAGTAAACTTGCTGTTTTTAAAGCAATTAGTTTACTTAATAAAAGGGAGTAAATCTGTTGTTTTTAAAGCGATTAGCTGACTTTACTTAATATAAGCGAGTAAATCTGTTGTTTTTTAAGCGATTAGTTGACTTTACTTAAAAGTGAGTAAATCTGTTGTTTTTTAAGCGATTAGTTGACTTTACTTAATAAAAGGGAGTAAATCTGTTGTTTTTAAAGCGATTAGTTGACTTTACTTAATAAAAGTGAGTAAATCTGTTGTTTTTTGAGCGATTAGTTGACTTTACTTAATAAAAGTGAGTAAATCTGTTGTTTTTTGAGCGATTAGTTGACTTTACTTAAGGGAGTAAATCTGTTGTTTTTAAAGCGATTAGTTGACTTTACTTAATTAAAGGGAGTAAATCTGTTGTTTTTAAAGCGATTAGTTGACTTTACTTAATAAAAGCGAGTAAATCTGTTGCTTTTAAAGCAATTAGCTGACTTTACTTAATAAAAGCGAGTAAATCTGTTGCTTTTAAAGCGATTAGCTGACTTTACTTAATAAAAGCGAGTAAATCTGTTGCTTTTAATGCGATTAGCTGACTTTACTTAATAAAAGCGAGTAAATCTGTTGCTTTTAAAGCGATTAGCTGACTTTACTTAATAAAAGCGAGTAAATCTGTTGCTTTTAATGCGATTTGTTGACTTTACTTAATAAAAGGGAGTAAACTTGTTGTTTTTAAAAGCGATTAGTTGACTTTACATAATACAATTTTGTAAATGTGTTGCTTTGAAAGTGATTAGTTAATAATCCTCATCCACCACAAGTGTGCATCCACTTGCATTATGCACTGGCAGCCATGTTGCGCCAGACTGCACACCATACACCAGCTGATTGGTGAAGAGGAGACAGAGTGATGAAGCCAATTATGATATGGGAATAGTTAGGAGGCCATGATGGACCGAGGCCAGTGGGCAAATTTGGCCAGTATGTCGGGGGTTAAACCCCTACTCTTTTTCGAAAGAGTAGGGGTTTATAAACATCTCATCTCTGCTTGAATGCAATGAATTGTCTGCTCACTGAGTCCCCATCAATATATTGGGGCATTAACACCCATACAGACCCCAGGTTGAGTGCCCTGGCCTCACTACCACCACCTCCATCAGCAACCTAGCTTTCCCATGTGGTTTCCCATCCAGGTACTGACCGGGTGCAGCCCTGCTTAACTTTAGTGGGCGACCCATGTGAGAGTTTCAGAGAACTAGCTTGATTTTACTTAGTAGCTTATTAAGTAGTTGACGTAATAACATTGAGTAAATCTGTTGCTTTAAAAAGTGCTTAGTTGACTTTACATAATGAGTGAGTAAACCTGTTGCTTTTAAGGTGATTAGTTGACTTGACTTAATAAAAGTGATTAAATCTGTTGCTTTTAAGGTGATTAGTTGACTTTACATAAGTGAGTAAATCAGTTGCTTTAAGGCGATTAGTTGACTACATGAGTGAGTAAATCTGTTGCTTTTAAAGCGATTAGCTGACTTTACTTAATAAAAGTGATTAAATCTGTTGCTTTTAAGGTGATTAGTTGACTTTACATAACGAGTGAGTAAACCTGTTGCTTTTAAGGTGATTAGTTGACTTAATAAAAATGGGTAAATCAGTTGCTTTAAGGCGATTAGTTGACTACATGAGTGAGTAAATCTGTTGCTTTCAAAGTGCTTAGTTGACTTAAGCGAGTAAATCTGTTGCTTTTAAAGCGATTAGCTGACTTTACTTAATATAAGCGAGTAAATCTGTTGTTTTTAAAGCGATTAGTTGACTTTACTTAATATAAGCGAGTAAATCTGTTGTTTTTAAAGCGACTAGTTGACTTTACTTAATAAAAGGGAGTAAATCTGTTGTTTTTAAAGCGATTAGCTGACTTTACTTAATATAAGCGAGTAAATCTGTTGTTTTTAAAGCGACTAGTTGACTTTACTTAATATAAGCGAGTAAATCTGTTGTTTTTAAAGCGACTAGTTGACTTTACTTAATAAAAGGGAGTAAATCTGTTGTTTTTAAAGCGATTAGTTGACTTTACTTAATATAAGGGAGTAAATCTGTTGTTTTTAAAGCGATTAGTTGACTTTACTTAATAAAAGGGAGTAAATCTGTTGTTTTTAAAGCGATTAGCTGACTTTACTTAATAAAAGGGAGTAAATCTGTTGTTTTTAAAGCGATTAGCTGACTTTACTTAATAAAAGGGAGTAAATCTGTTGTTTTTAAAGCGATTAGCTGACTGTACTTAATATAAGCGAGTAAATCTGTTGCTTTAAAGTGCTTAGTTGACAATACATAATGAGTGAGTAAACCTGTTGCTTTTAAGGTGATTAGTTGACTTAATAAAAATGGGTAAATCAGTTGCTTTAAGGCGATTAGTTGACTACATGAGTGAGTAAATCTGTTGCTTTTAAAGCGATTAGTTGACTTTACTTAATAAAAGTGAGTAAATCTGTTGTTTTTAAAGCGATTAGCTGACTGTACTTAATATAAGCGAGTAAATCTGTTGCTTTAAAGTGCTTAGTTGACTTTACATAACGAGTGAGTAAACCTGTTGCTTTTAAGGTGATTAGTTGACTTAATAAAAATGGG
The DNA here is from genome assembly GCF_903798145.1 of Danio aesculapii. NCBI lineage: Eukaryota > Metazoa > Chordata > Actinopteri > Cypriniformes > Danionidae > Danio > Danio aesculapii. The sequence continues at coordinate 6,859,677 of NC_079441.1, forward strand.
TAAATCAGTTGCTTTAAGGTGATTAGTTGACTACATGAGTGAGTAAATCTGTTGCTTTTAAAGCGATTAGTTGACTTTACTTAATAAAAGTGAGTAAATCTGTTGCTTTTAAAGCGATTAGTTGACTTTACTTAATAAAAGTGAGTAAATCTGTTGCTTTAAGGCGATTAGTTGACTTTACTTAATAAAAGTGAGTAAATCTGTTGCTTTAAGGCGATTAGTTGACTTTACTTAATAAAAGTGAGTAAATCTGTTGCTTTTAAAGCGATTAGTTGACTTTACTTAATAAAAGTGAGAAAATCTGTTGCTTTTAAAGTGCTTAGTTGACTTTTCTGAATAAAAGTGAGTTAACCTGTTGCTTTTAAGGTTATTAGTTGACTTTACTTAAAGTGAGTAAACTTGTTGCTTTTAGAGCCATTAGTTGACTTTACTTAATAAAAGCGAGTAAACCAGTTGCCTCAAAATTAAGTAAATTAACTATGTGCATAATTAGAAAAAACGATGTTCAGTCAACAGTTCCAAGTTGTGTGTGTGTGTGAGCCAATGAAATTACTGCCAAAATGCAAGTAACTGTATTGTTTGTGCACCAGATGAAAGCACAGAACTGACATGAACTGAATGTAAAAAGAAAAGAAAAAAACATTGTATGCATCAAAACAATGCATTTCACCAAATGTTACAAGACCTGCAAGATAGCATGCCGACAAGTGCTTGAGGACAATAGCTTAAATACACCAGGAATAGACTAGAGCAAGATCCACACCCAGACATTCAGTAATGAGGCGCAAAGACCTCATGAGGCCAGATTCAGATCAAGATTACACCAAACTGACCAAACTAGGGAATGTCAGCAGACTTCCTTCTGTACTTCCAGAAGCAGCTCGAGCAGTCAGCAGGTTTTATGCTTCTATTGTTCATCTTTCTTCCTCAGGATAGCATAGTGCCTTTGTCAGATCTCATCTTTCTGCAATTCATTAGAAAAGTGCTAAGACTAGGATAAATGAATATAGAAGGACTTATTAATTCACCGGGGAGATGAAACACACACACACACACACACACACACACACACACACACACACACACACACACACACACACACACACACACACACACACATCAAGCCTATCACCTTTACCATCTACTGCAAGAGAGAAAAAGCGGTCTAATATTGTTCTCTAAAGCCGGTCCACTTTCCTGTCGTATCAAAGACTTACTGCAAGAACAGCGTGTCAGATGTTAAATGCACATCGGCGAGAAGAAAGCTTGATGACGTCATTAAGTGTCAGAGCACTCAGATCAGAATTATGGCACTGAAACAGAAAAGCAAACATCTCATAGCTAGTCTCATTAAAACACACACACACACGCACACACACACACGCACACACACACACACACACACACACACACACACACACACACACACACACACTCAATAGTAGCCTGTTGGGATTGATTGTCCCTGCTTTTTTTATCTGAATATTTTTTACAACCACCACTAGTTTTTTTTTTTTTTGCTCATCCTTAGCTGCAAGTATAAATGTGTTAACTTTCTTTTTACCCTTTTATGCATTTACAGCCAACATTGAGACTTGTAGATGGGCTCATTTAATTTGGGACTGCAGGTAAACACCTGGCAACCTCTCGGAATGTCTTAGCAACTGCACAGCAACACAGAGGTCATTTATAGTTTTTAGAAAAACATATTGCATTAGCTGTGTGTGCACCAAACAACAGCAAAAACATTTCTGTGGATCAACACAAAATGCAAATATCAAGGCTGTTGCACATCAAACTTGCACAATAAATCTGCCTCAAATGCAATAACTTCACTAAATTGCATCGATTTGTGCACCAAATGCAATAACTGCAATTACATATTTCTCATCATTTATTAATCATTTATGTGCCTCAAATGCAATGAATCACTTTTGTGTTTCAGATGCAAATGAATCATTTTTGCACACAAGACCCCATAAATCAGACCCAATGAATCATTTTTGCACATCAGACGCAATGAATCGTTTTTGCACATCAGACGCAATGAATCATTTTTGCACAGACGCAATGAATCTTCTTTGCACATCAGACGCAACGAATCATTTTTGCACATCAAACCCAATGAATCATTTTTGCACATCAGTCCCAATGAATCATTTTTACGCATCGGACCCAATGAATCATTTTTGCGCATCAGATGCAATGAATCATTTTTGCGCATCAGATGCAATGAATCATTTTTGCGCATCAGATGCAATGAATCATTTTTGCGCATCAGATGCAATGAATCATTTTTGCGCATCAGATGCAATGAATCATTTTTGCGCATCAGATGCAATGAATCATTTTTGTGCATCAGAAGCAATGAATCATTTTTGTGCATCAGATGCAATGAATCATTTCTGTGCATCAGATGCAATGAATCATTTTTGTGCATCAGATGCAATGAATCATTTTTGTGCATCAGATGCAATGAATCATTTTTGTGCATCAGATGCAATGAATCATTTATGTGCTTCAGATGGGATGAATCATTTTTGTGCATTAAATGCAATGAATCATTTTTGTATTTTAAACACAGTAAGTAATTTCTGTGCATCAAAGACAATAAATAACTTTTGTCCATCAAATACAACAGACTTTTGAGCCTCCAATGCAGTGATCATTTTTGTGCTTCAAATGCAAAAAATAATCTTTGTTTTTCAAACACAATAAATATTTTTGTGCATCAAAAAGCAATAACTATTTTAAGTGCTAAATTGAATAATGTCTCTTCAAAGAGTGTGGTTGCCAATTGCTTGTCAAACTCCACAAATACACGTACTATTCTTTACTCACCCAGTCTATTTTCTAAACATCAAAGATCATAAGAGGCCAGCGAAAGCTAGAGATATGAGCATGGCCAGACAGGAAATATTCTCTTAAATTTATCATTGAAAATAAGCTGGCAGCTGTGGTTGGGTGTGCCCATAAACACCCTGATATTCCTCCATTCTACATTTCACAGTTCCTTTCACTAATGACCAAATAAATGTGAAATGAGAAGTGCAAAAATGATACACAACTGCTCTTTTCCCCAACACATCATGACCGAACATCACAGCACACAGATTTCGCATCTCTACATCACACTCTTTGTCTGAAGTGTCTCAACACAAGTGCTGCAACAGATATGAACCAGATACAGTCTGTGATAACATGGCATAAAGAGAGAGAGAGAGAGATTGAAACTGGGTCAATGTCTCATATGGATTGCTCTAACAAGGACTTTTACAACCTCACATCAAACATAAACATATTCAGCATGCACCTAAATTCAGAAAGCCATGCCATATGGAAAAGTGGAGGGAAAAAAGCACTGGTAACCCAGGAGAATCTGCCGTGGCTTGTTGTCATGCATTCTTGAATAATTGTAGACAGTGGCAAAATACTTCTGTGAAGAAGTCTTAACCTGAGCTTGCATACATGAAATATAGGCTTATGTACAGTGTAAACAGCACTCTTTCAAATGCATGAAGTAAAACTCCTTTACAGCTACTCAGTGCATTGCAAAATATGAAGCTTTTTAGTGTTGAGAAAGCAAGGAATGCATTCAGTTCTGTGGGGTTTTGGACTTAAACACTGATCTGAAGACGCTGAAGCAATGAAAAGCCAACATCTGAAGACGATCTGATGAAAACGCACTGCCTGAATGATACAATGCCTCTATCTTCTCTAACAGTTCTGCACAAACTTATATAACATCGAGGATTTTTATATGCAATTGCCTCGAAATGCCCACCTGTTCTCCGTGATAATGATCACTGCTGTCGATTTCAGTCTTCAGCCGCGATGAAACTACAAAAATGATCCAATGAGCCCACAGAACCTGAAGCTCCAGTCAGAACCAAGCAGTAGCTGATCTGAGAGCGACTGCTGCTCCTCACATACATTTATCAGAGCCTCAACTTCCGCGAAGGTCACGTGCTTTCTGCTGCCGAACTACAACTGCTGGCGATTCAGATTCATTCTGTTAGACGAGTCATCTGAATCGATTCATCAAAATGACTCGTTCACCGATTGTCGTTTTATTATTATTTTTTTTATCGCATAACATAAACAATAGCATGCAAATATAGAGGAATACAGTGCTTACATTTTTACATTAAAATCAAGGGAACAAATCACTGGAGAATTAAAAATAAATAAATTACAGGGCATATATGAATTACAAGAAATTCTCATAAGAAAATGTTTTAAAAAGCGCACACATCCTTAAAGCTTTTTTATTTTTAAGATTTGTTAGGGTTTCAATAAATCAATTTTAAACAGATTAATGTTAGGATTATCATTGGACCATTTTTGTTTGCGTACATGGTATTTCCCATATATAATCACTAGAATTAATAATCAAACAATGACGTTTTATTATTATTATTATTATTATTATTATTATTATTATTATTATTATTATTGTATATCAAAAGAAATATCTTTACAAGAAAACTGAATTCTTAATTTTGTAAGTTAAATAAAAGATATTTCAGATCATACCAGATATTATAGATCATCCTAAAAACATTCGACTGTCTTCTATGGGATTTATTTTGTAATGTAATGTGTGTATTTATATAGCACACTTATTGTGTATGACCATACACCCAAAGCACTTCACAATCATGAGGGGGGTCTCTCCACACCACCACCACCAGTGTGCAGCATCCACTTGGATGATGCGACGGCAGTCACAGGACAACAGTACCAGTGCGCTCACCACACACCAGCTATAGGTGAAGTGGAGAGACAGTGATAGAGCCAATTCGGTGGATGGGGATGATTGGGAGGGCATGATGGGTAAGGGCCAATTGAGGGACTTTGGCCAGGAGACCGGGGTTACACCCCTGCTCTTTACGAGAAGTGCCATGGGTTTTTAATGACCACAGAGAGTCAAGACCTCGATTTAACGTCTCATCCAAAAGACGGCGCCCACTGACAGTATAGTGTCCCTTTTACTGGGGCATTAAGACTCACACAGACAGCAGGTTGAGCACCCCCTGTTGGCCTCTCTAACACCACTTCCAACAGCAACCTAGCTTTCTCATGTGGTCTCCCATCCAGGTACTGACCAGGCTCAGCCCTGCTTTTCTATCACTCCAGTGAGTAAACGGTCTTGGGCTGCAGGGTAATATATATATATATATATATATATATATATATATATATATATATATATATATATATATTTTTTTTTTTTTTTTTTTTTTTTTTCTTTGTAAATTCTTTGTAAATTCTATATTCACAAATGTAAATTTACCAATAAGAAACCATATTTTACTGTTTGTTTAGTCATTGTTTAAATACAATTTCATTATAAAAAACAAGCAGAACTATGTTAATTTGTAATAACTTTAATTTATATACTGCATCTGACTCTTAAATACACTGTGTGTGTGCGTGCGTGCGTGCGTGCGTGCATGTGTGTGTCTTTGTGTGTGTGTGTGTGTGTGTGTGTGTGTGTGTGTGTGTGTGTATATATATATATATATATATATATATATATATATATATATATATATATATATAGTTGAAGTCAGAATTATTAGCCCCCCTCTGAATTTTTTTTTCTTTTTTAAATATTTCCCAAATGATGTTTAATTATTTGAAAGCCATTTTAAGGTCAATATTATTAGCCCCTTTAAGCAAATTTTTTTTTCGATAATAACTTGCCTAATTACCCTAACCTGCCTAGTTAACCTAATTAACCTAGTTAAGCCTTTAAATGTCACTTTAAGCTGTATAGAAGGGTCTTGAAAAAAATATCTAGTCAAATATTATTTACTGTCATCATGGCAAAGATAAAATAAATCGGTTATTAGAGATGAGTTATTAAAACTATTATGTTGAGAAATGTGCTGAAAAAAATCTTCTCTGCGCTAAACCGAAATTGAGGAAAAAATAAACAGGGGGCTAAAAATTCAGGGGGGCTAATAATTCTGACTTCAACTGTATATATATATATATAAATATATGAAGGTCACTGATTTTTGTACACTGGCATTTCTGTGTGGAGTTTGCATGTTCCCCCGTGATGGCGTGGGTTTCCTCCGGGTGCTCCAGTTTCCCCCACAGTCAAAACACATGTGCTATAGGTGAATTAAATAAAGTAACTTGGCCATAGAGTATGAGTGTGAATGTGAGAGCGTATGCACTGAAACAAATTATTCAAAGATGATTTCTTGCAGTGTTTCCTCTGGGATTTTTTTCCAGCTGTGGCGGCAGGCCTTTTTTACACAGATCTACCAACTACCTGAGGCGTTATTTCAATGACAAATGTCGTGTGTGCAGTATTAGAAGTCGAGATCGCATTTATGTAATAGCCTACAGCATGCGAATCTCTTTGCTTGCGTGCCGATTTCCTCTGCTTGTGCACAAAACTTCTGGCACGCCCACTCAAATATGAGCCGCTTCAAGAGCGCGCAGATCTTCTTGTGCGCTCTCAAATAAACGATACTGAAGTGCGATTTAGTGCGTTTAAGTCTCCAGCATTTATAGGATTTGCTAGGAATATTTATGAATATCTCTAATAGACCTACAGAGCGGTATTATTGCGTCCTGAAGTAAAGTGAAACAGCTATACGTCGTGTTTGCTGGCATCACACACCTGTCAGTCAGTCAGTACGTCACCTTAAAGGGTTAAAAACTGCTTTTATTTTAGCCGACATAAAAGAAGTGAGACTTTCTCCAGAAGAAAAAATATTATCAGACATACTGTGAAAATTTCCTTGCTCTGTTAAACAAATGACGCACAGCACTACTGCGGTTACAGAAAAGTTTGCGCTGTTATAATTCACTTACCTTTTAATACGTTTTGTTGTGATTATCACTTTGATTTTGATTTATGATATCGTTATATCATAAATAATGAAGATATCCTTATATAGCACTTTTCACAGTATATGGCAACAAATATTTTATTAAAATAAAACTGCAGAAGGTAACAAAATGATGCATACATTTTTATTTAACAGCAAAAAGAGCAAAATACTGTAGTGTATTTTCATTTAATTTCCTTTATTTCTCCAGCAAGGTCCCATTGAGATGAACATAAATCTGTAATAAACTAGGAGCATAGTAAGAAAATGATCATTTCATCTCATGTTCAGAATGGGAATAACTTCATCTGCAAACTCAAAATGCTGAATATATACTGAGGAATCATATCAGTCAATTCCTTTGTAATAAACAACATCCTATGTGGTTTCCTCCTTTGATGTAAATAGGAACAGCCTACATTAGTGTGTACAGCAAACAATGATGGATACGAGAGCAAGCATTAGATATAAAACACATAGTCTAACCCATATCCCCTACTTATACTTATACTAATGTAGTGTACATACTGTATGTAATGCCGTGTAGTAGTATTCTGTTAAATGAAACATTTTTCTGATGTATTTTTCAGTCGGAAATCCTAGCCATGAATCAAATGAACTGTAGTTCCTCTTCGTAGGCTGTAATGGCTCACTGTCTTGTTCACATCTAGACGATTTCCTGGAAATAAATAATGTTAGCGATTACTGATGAAAGTTTTAAGACAGGAATGTTCCATCTGAATTCAAAATGCATTATAAATGACATGGACTATACCAGGGGTGTCCAAACTTGGTTCTGGTGGGCAGGTGTCCTGCAAAGTTTAGTTCCAAACACAATTACAAACACCTGAATCAGCCAATCAAGTTCTTTCTAGTGCTGCGTTCCAATTCGCATACTATTCGTCAGGGGCGCCGCTGGCTTGCCATGGGCTCTATGACAAGCTGATATTGAAGAGCGGGGGTGGGTTGGGTGGTGGGGGCGGGGTGTTGTTTGGTATCGCGGCTGAAACTGAAAAGCGAGGGGGGGGTTGGGTTGGTTGGGTTGGGCTGAGTGTATTGGTATCGCTGCTGAAAGTGTTGAGCGGGGGGGGGGGGGGGGGGTATTGGTGTCGCGGCTGAAAGTGAAGAGCGGGAGGGGTGGTGGTGTTGGCATAGGATGGGGGGGGGGATTGGCGCGGGCCCTTGATAATGTAAATGTATGGGCCCTTAGAATCTTCCTAACTCTTCCCCCCCCCCTAGCGGCACCCCTGCTATCCCTCCTAAGTAGTGTTTGAAACTATAATTAGTATGTCCCAAACCATAGTATGTTAAAAAGAGTATGCCAGAGGTTTCTGGATGGTAGAAGCGTCCATACTCTAACTGCTGATATTGCCCACAATACATTGCGTGTTGGATGTGAATTCGATTAGAACTATAAATGCATGTGAAAAGTGTAAATAAACTACAAACATGATGGACGCGCGAGACCAACCGTCAAGTAGAGAGGCTTCGGTAAAGATGTTTGAATGACTGTTCAAATATCTAGCCCAATACAATATCTAGCCCACTGGAAAATATTTAAATCGCGTTTTCTGTGTTATATTTCATCTGCAACAACAATACTGAACTTATATAAAGACATATTTGGACATTAACATCTGAATGCAGAATTACTCAAAGACCTGAGGAGATTTCTCTGCATGGAAGACCCGTGAATGGGAGATTAACCTGCTGCTGCTTCTCTAATAATGTAGGAAATTAAATAGGACAGAAATATGGATGGTGTGTGGATGATTGACAGGGGGCATAACCAAGCAACACAACCATCTGTTAAAGTAAAAGTAGTATGTCTCAATGCTTGCATACTCTTCTGTTGCACACTCGAAAGTATAAACTTTTGCTTCACAAAAAAAAGTGCATACTTTTAGGGCGTAGTATAAGTATGCGAATTGGGACACAGCATAGGTATACTAGAAACTTCCAGGCAGGTGTGTTAAAGGAAGTTGGAGCTAAACTATGCAGGACACCAGCCCTGGAGGACCGAGTTTAGACACCCCTGGAAAAAGTGTTTCAAAATTGGCAAGAATGTAGGTTGTTCAATACTTTGATGAAGGTTTTGATCCACATCAGATGTTGACTACTGTACATCAAGTCAACTTGAGGAGCAAAATAAATGAGGTGTTTACCATCATAAACCAGACACATTTTCTCTGGTTTCTTTCCGGCCAGTTCAGAGGCCTGCTTCAGCAGCACAGAGATGCTTTCCAGCGGGAATATCTCCACTTCTATGCTCTTTCCAGCAGATTTTACATTGAGGTTGATCTTGTCCACTTTGGAGGTTTCATCAAAGCCTCGGTGAGATGGGATCTGTGGATGATCTGAAATAACAGAGAAAAACAATGATTGGATATGGTAACCCTTGAGAATTCAGGAGGTTTGAAGGTTAAATGGATGTGCAATCTGACATATTTGTGAGTAAAACTCTTGGTTGTTTGAATAGGATTGAATTAAGCATCATTTTCTCTATAAAAGTAATGATAAGTGCTGTTGGCGAAAGTTACTTTTAAAAGTAATATATCGCAATCTTTTGATACTTTTTAACAAAAAGAAACTAAATATTTGACCTAGTTACATTTTAAGAAAAGTAATTCATTATGTTCCTGTGCGTTCACACCGAAGGCGGTGAGAGCGTCAAAGTCGGCCTGGTGTCAGCGCTGTCTGCCTTCCCAGCTCTGGCGGCGAGAGCGTCAAAATTCGATACATTGATCTGGATTTAAAGGGCACCTATGGTAAAAAATCTACTTTTCAAGCTGTTTGGACAGACATATGTGCATGTATGGTGTATAGACCGTCATATTGGGGTGATATAAACACACACAGTGCTTTTTTTTTTCAATTTAACAACATAAAAAACGGTGGACCAATTGGAGCAGTTTTTAGATCGACCGCAACTTTATGTAGGAGAGCGGTCCCCCCGCCCACCAATATTGATTGACAGGCGCGTCATCATATCCTCAGTTTGTTAATTCACGTCCGCCATTTTCAGCGTGAGTCGAAGCGATATCACTAAAGGAACACCCTAGCTCTATTTTTAGATGCAAGGCTCATTGGGCTCAACACAAGAGCAATATTCTCCACATTATCGCTCTAATCGGAATTATTGGTTGTATCTTTAGGTAGGTTTGCAAACATGTGTACTTCTCATTGAGTCTACCTTATACTTCAGCCGTTTGCATTTCTCGCAGTCACAGAAGCTCCCTGTGATCTTAACTAGCATGCGTTTTAGAATTCGGTTTCTATCAGGGTACACTCAAGTCGACGGCTGGGCGCCGCGGACCGCTGCAGAAACCTATGTTTAGAATTCAAAAATGCGTGGCGCGATGATTCGGGACACTTCATGTTTCAGCCGCGCCACAGAGAGTGTCTGGTGTGCCGTGTTGCGGCTTCGAGCGGCGCATCCGGTGCCTCAGTCAAAGTTAATTCAGTGTGCGTGGTTATTAGTTTCTGTGTACAAGCTCGGCACTTGAAACTAGCACACAGTTGGCTGTAAAACTGTACAAAGACACAAATGATTTTGTACTCTCTGCTTGGTCTGTGTCAGAGTCGTACATGTAAGACTGAATGCTAATCCTCTCACTCCAGCTCCTTCTCTCAGTCTGCCTGTCTGTGTTGCAAAAGCAGAGTGGGTGAGCTCATGGCCCCGCCCCTTTGTTACAGTGGCGGGAAGCCAAAACTAAATTACATGTGAAGCAACACACCCCTAAATCAGCGAACTGTGGACACGCCCCCAACATGACACTTTTTAACACATTATAATAAAAAAATCTGAATTGTGTTTTAAACTGAACCTAAACTGGCACACTCAGAAGAGCCATAATATTAATATTAAATCATAAAAAAGAGGTAAACTATGTGCCCTTTAAAGGAGCCGTTGCAGCACATCAGCAAATCAGTTACATTCCCACATAAAACATGCTTTTTAGCGTGAAAATGTTACACACTTTTTATCAAATTCATTTAACTCTGGAAGGTTAAGTTGTTGCGTGTGATGTGGCTTTGCTCCAATATGTGTCCATATGTCTGAATATGTTTTGTACTGTCGTTATTTTCAATAAATATAAAGTTTCCTTCCTATATGCGGATGACACTCAGATGCATTTTCCTTTAAAACAAAAAGATTCAAATGGCTTACAACCACTTCTGGCTTGCTTAGAGAAGCTTAAACTTTGGCTCTCAAGCAGTTTTTTAAATGTAATTATTATTTTTTTTTATTTATTGGGGGGTTTTCACCTTTTTTAATGGACAGGACAGTGTTGACAGGAAATCATGGGGAGCAGAGAGAGGGGAAGGATCGGCATAGGACCATAAGGGCGGGAATCGAACTCAGGTCACCGTGAGCACCAGAGTGCATGTGTTGTCGCACTAACCACTACACTGCTGGCGCCGACCATTTTTTAAAATTTAAACGAAAATAAAACTGAAGTAATTGTATTTGGGCACAAAGAAAATGATCTGTTAAATGTCAATGTGGGATCTTTGGCCCCACATATTACCCAGTGTGCAGGAAATCTCTGTGTTATGTTTAATGAAAACTTAAAATTTGACAAACAGATCAGTGCTGTCGTAAAATCCTGCTTTTACCACCTCAGAGAACTGGCTAAAGTCAAGCCATTTTTATTCCAGAGAAATTTTCAAACAGTGATTCATGCCTTCATAACAACAAGTCTGGATTACTGTAAGTCTCTCTATTTAGGTATTTCTCAGTCTTCTCTCTCTCGTCTGCAGCTGGTACAAAATGTGGCTGCTTGACTACTCTCTGGCACCCGCAAGTCGGTAACTCCGATTTTACTGGTTACCCATTAAATTCAGAATTGATTTTAAAATGTTATTATTTGTTTACAAAGCCGTCAATAATCTTGCTCCTCAGCACCTTACTGACTTGCTTAGTCCGTCTACCCTCTCTCAATCATTGAGCTCTTATGATCTCAATTTACTCACCATGCCCAGAACACGCCTTAAACGAGCTGATCGAGCGTTTGCTATTGCTGTTCCTAAACTCTGGAACAGTCTACCAACTCACATTAGACTTCCCCCTCTCCATTTCTGTGTTTAAGTCCGTTTTAAAGACCTATCTATTTTCTCTCGCTTTTAATGATCACTGTTTTATTGCTTTTATTTGTTAAATGTTTCTTTTATATTCTGCTTCTCTGTCTTTTGTACTCCTATGTACAGCACTTTGGTCAACCTTGGTTGTTTTTAAATTTGCTTTATAAATAAATATTGTATTGTATTGTATTGTATTGTATGAGATTCCCGCTTTAAAAAAAAAAAAAAAACATTAATATACATCAGTAACTTTTTTGTCCCTGTAAGAAAACATCGTAACGGTGACCGCAATAATCAAACCCCTATGATTAAATACTTGGGAACTAGTGTGGTCAGTACCAAAGTTCACAGGACTGTCTTCTCTGGAATCCTCTCAAGCGGTAGACTTCTACATTCCGATTGCTTGCTGCCGAACTGTCTCATAGCTCATTACAATAAATCTGACTTGATTTCAACTCTCCTCGACGCCCACACTCGCGAAGATGCGCCACACCGCTCCTCAATGCTTATCGCCACCAGCTCCCATTGAAAATGAATGACTTCCGGCTACTTTCAGTGTGAACGCACAGTTACTGTTGGGTTACCTTTTCATCTGGGCTGCGCGTGCTTGTTTGTAACAATATAAAAATGTCTATTTTTGACAAATGTAAAGCCTTAAGGCTGAGATACACCAAGCTGATACCAAAACAACTAGAGTTGAACAACAGCAGCAGACAACTGATTCCAGAGTGAGACTGATTTGCCATTTTTTTGGACAATATCGATTTTAACAAAAAATTATCAGTCAAAACCCATATTGGTATTGGATATTGGTATAATTGCATACAGTACTAACAGGTTTTTTCTCCTCCACTTAATTGAAATATACTAAATATGGATTGGATCCAGGGTGTCACGGTGGCGCAGTGCATGTTCTCCACGTGTTACTGTGGGTTTCCAAAGACATGCAGTACAGGAGAATTGAATGAACTAAATTGGCCGTAGTGTATGTATGCGAATGCAAGAGTGTATGGGTGTTTCCCAGTGTTGGGTTGTGGCTGGAAGGGCTGCGTAAAACATATGCTGGATAAGTTGGCGGTTCATTCCACTGTGGCGACCCCTGATTAATTAAAAGACTAAGCCTGAAAGAAAATGAATGAATGGATTGAATCCATTGAACACTCAACTGTCCAACATTATGAGCTCTATCACACACCCGGTGCGATACAGTGCTAGGCGCGTCAGACGTGACCTTTTGCTATTTATATTTGTGCATGTGGGTGTCCTGGTCTGAAGAGGAGGCGCGTTAAGGTGCATTATTAACGCGTTGCTATTTTGAGGAACTGAAATAGTCTGCGCCATTTACCAACTAAAAGCTGCTCTAAAGTCCAGCACAGAGTTTTTATTATTTAAAGAGCACGTTAGTTATGTGGCTATGCAGGTCCAAAACAAGCATGCACATTGTTTAACACACACACAGAATGTACAACAATACAGAAATATCTTTACATATGAATAAATAAAAATTTAAAATGTAACAAAAATTATTATTCTCTACATTAATATGAAAACCACTGCCTCCATGTCTCACCTCGAGGAGCTTTGGAATTGTTGTATTCAGTTTATTTATGACAATTTGCTTTTGTATAATGTTATTATTATTATCAGTATTATTTACTATATGCATATTTGTATTTGTTTTATTAAAAACAAGCTTAGATTTGTCCACCTGTCGGGTTTTGGAGACGTCTGCATCACCATATGGGGCATAAGAACAGGACGTGTGTTTGGATATAACTGGAAATCTGAACTGAATTTAGAAATAGTTTTGAAACAAATCTTTGCGCTTAACAAACTAAATTAAACATGTAGGCTAATGGATGTCTTCAGTGGAATGAGTTTCAACCAATTCTTTATCTACCAAAGTAAAGGAGTAAAGAGTAAAAGTAAAGTAAAGAGAAAGTAAAGAGGCTGAATGGAGGAGGCTCATTCTTTATCCTCGCGCTGCAGATTGTCTGTTTAACTGTTTTCTCTCTAGTGAAGCCTTCAGTTTTTCCACTTACAAAGTCCACCGTGTAAATAGCAAATGCACCATGGCGTGATGCAACTGACTCTTAAAGGGAATGGGAGATGAGACTCTGATTGGTTTAATGCACATTATGCTCAAAACACACCTATAACTCATTAAGAGAATAAGCACAACCCTGTTAGACCATACGCCGCCACACAGAGCATATTTTTCCATCCTTAAACTAGTGGATTCAAATCCGCCCTTAATGCTTTTGCGCCATGCGCTTTAGACTTTGTGCTTAGACCGTTAACATAGAGTCCATTAAGTGAGGATAAAACAGGACGAAAAAGTCTAATTGCTTTTCTAGTTACTCGAAAAATGTAATCTGATTGCGTAATTTAAGTTACTTGGAATGTGTTACCCAAAACAATGATGGTAATGAAAAATATATTGTTTTAAAAATCCTAAAATTTTAAAAATATATATATTTATGCTGACAGCCAATCAGAATCTATCCTGCTTTAATTAGCATATTTAAAGTGATAGACGACAAATTAAAGCTCATGCATATAATAAACAACACTTTGTGCATTCTTTTGGATGCTAATAGGGTTGTTGTCATCTTAATTATTATAATTCTTGGTTGTAAACGAACCTTTATGAAGTGGCTGTTTCATAGCAGAATGCAGACAAACCTGAATGTGAGTTTCCAGTGGATTGCGCAGGACTGCTTTTCTCCTGGACATTTTTCCCCAGTGTTGGAGGAGGTTTTGTGACTGGGATGTCATCTGAAAAGAGCAATTTAGTACTTTTTGATTATAGGTTAGAGATAGAGGTTATCTTCAATGTGTGATAACATACAGTGATAGACTGTGTACAATAAGAATATGCATGTGCTATGTATTAAACATGTTAAAAAATGCCATTATTTACAGTTGTTTAAAATCTGTTTGAGTTTCTGTTGAACATAAAGAAAGATATACTTAATATTGCTTGGGAAAAAAAAATGGTTGTCAATGGCTTTTTTATCCCAAGCAATATTAAGTATATCTTCCTTTATGTTCAAAAGAAACTCAAACAGATTTAAAACATCTGTAAATAATGTCATTTTTAATATGTTTAATACATAGCACGTGCATATTCTTATTGAACATTCTTCAGTATTTCTTCCTTTGTGTCCAACAAGAAAGAAATTCATACATTTTTAATCGCATAAATTGTCAGTGAATGATGAAAATTATTTCATTTTTGAGTGAACTGTCCCGATCTACTGTAAATCACCCTGAAACAAATCAGCTGTGGTCAAATCTAATACATTTACTGTCTTTACTTTTAAACTGTAATATTAAATGTCAAGGATAACTAGTAAAATGCAAAATATTTACACATTTAATTCATGTAATAAATGATGTGAGTGGAAAGAGCTCATTCAGAACTCGCTCGTAATATTTGAATGCGATATTATATTAAATAAGAATAAAAAACATGACTAACTTAATTTTTAATGTTCATAGAAAGGGTTTAGATCAAACAGTTTTACAGAATATTCAGTCGAGTATGTGCAAATTTGTCCGGCATAGTGTATGATTAAACAATCAGTCACTTATGAACTTAATGAGCTGTAAGTGGATGAACTAGAAAAACAGGATGTGCGTACGTACGTTCATTTGAAGTCTCCGATGGCTCTGTTTGATTCTGATTCACTGCTGAACCATTCGCAGGTGCCGAACTGCTGCTGCTTTCCCCCAGGTAGGATGAAAACTTCTCCCACTTAAAACACATTACAGATCAAAAGTTATTTTGCAACAATATTCATATGAATAAATGTGTTTTTATATACCTATATACTCAAAAATGACATTTGCTGTTAGCTACTCATTTAAAATGAGTTGAATCAACAAAATATTTTGCGTTTTTTTTTTAAGGGGGTAACATTTTATGTAATTATTTTATGTTCAATTCACTTAAATTTGTTAAAACTAATAAGTTAACTTAATTGCTTCATGTTCTCCCAACATAAATCATTTATTCCAGTGTAGGTTTCTCTAATATTCCTCTTTTACTGGCTTTTTCTAATTGTTCAATAATAAATAGGCTTGCATGTGAACTGATTTGACCGAACTGTTGTAGAAATCACTACTTGTGCCCCGATATTTAACACTATTTTAACTAATTTATAGTAATTTTAAACTAATTTATAGTAAATACTGTAGTGTATTTGAACCATACTATAATGTATTTACAACTCTTTGTCAATTAATGCTTCACTGTAGTGTTAACTAGTGAGCTGATAAACTGGAAGAACTGCTGTATACTTTCAATTTCTGATGTTATGAAACTTTAAATTTCATTTTCCAGATACTGAAAAAACCACGGTAAACTTTCATTTTCACTACAGTAAACTCTGTGTGTTGTAGTATAATGTAGATTCATAATTACCATATTAAAGAACAGTGTTGGCTAATTTGTTTAAATTACTGTGGTTGATGTTTAAATTAAATTGTTACTAAATTACTAGTTGCACTAGAAACTAGGCCTATATAATTACCACACCAGATTCAATCAAGTACTTTACTATAGTATGGCTCAAAAAACATGTTTGTTGTTATATTACATTTCATTTTAAAGGTCCCGTGAAGTGCTTTGAATTTTTATTCAACGTTTGACTTGAAGGTTCATGAGATTTTAACAGATTTGTGTGTGTTGATCAGTTAAGACGTCTGTGACGGGGAATTGTCGCTGACAATGGAGGTGAGGATCCAAATGCAGGGTTTTATTAACAGGATGGTCAAGCAAGCAATGATAAACCCAGGAGCAAACAGTAGTATAAGGGCAATCCAGAGTCATTGTCGAAATAACAGGCAGATGGTCACGAGGGGAGGCAGTAGACTGGAATGAACAAATAAACCAAGGCAAGGATCAAAAACACGGCAAAGCAAGACAAAGGAAAATGGGTTAAAGTGTCACATAAACAGTAGACAAGACTCAGCCACATTGTGTGTTTGTGCTGTTCTTATAGTTCAAGTAATCAGTCTGTAAACAGCTTCAGCTGTGTGAGTGTTTGCATTCACTGGTGACTTGGAGCAGGTGTGTGTGTGTGTGTGTTGCATGACTGAATATGTAGTCCATAACATGGGGGATTTGTAGTTCATGTGAATGTAAATGTTTACCAGCGATCTAGTTGTTAGATCGCTGGTGATCCTGACAACGACATTAGCACCTGTCAGCTTTAATTGTGGTGAAAACTGGATAATTTTAAGCTTTTGTCAGCTGATTTCATCTTCTGGGTTTAAAATAATTTTTGGGGCGGAATCAAAATCTGTGACGTAGCGCGAATCTGCAAGTGGAGTGATAATGCTTCGGTTTCTTTTTATTATTCATAGCTGGGTTTTCTTATCCTATGAAAAGACCCTGCTTCTTAATTATTCATGACTGTGCTTGCTTTGGTGACGCAGTGGCGCAGTAGGTAGTCCTGTTGCCTCATAGCAAGAAGGTTGCTGGTTCGAGCCTCGGCTGGGTAAGTTGGGGTTTCTGTGTGGAGTTTGCATGTTCTCCCTGTGTGGGTTTCCTCCGGGTGCTCCAGTTTACCGCACAGTCCAAAGACATGTGGTAAAAGTGAATTGGGTAGGCTAAATTGTCTGTAGTGTATGAGTGTGTATGGATGTTTCCCAGAGATGGATTGCAGCTGGAAAGGCATCCGCTGCGTAAAACATGTGCTGGATAAGTTGGCGGTTCATTCCGCTGTGGTGACCCCGGATTAATAAAGGGACTAAGCTGAAAAGAATGAATAAATGCACTTGCTTTCCGAAGGCAAGGCAGACCTGCCAAGCTGTGAGACCCAATGACTGGTTGAGACTGCATCCGCGTACGGCACGGGTCATATGTGTTTGTTTCAATGATCCACAGGGTTTGTTGTATGTGTTTCCCCAGGATGCTGTCAGGGCCGATACAGCAAAAGTGTTGGTTTGCTGCAAGCATATTTTGTCAGGAGAGCTGTACGAGAATTGGAGAATGGCGGACTTTGTCTTTTATCAATTGAGTTTGTTACCATTCAGACACATCGCCTATATCCGTCCTGCTGTGTTCGCCAATGTTTAAAATCTTCCAGATTACCAGCAGGGCTAATGGTTGAAATAGAAAGGGCAAGAGACCTGCTGCACTGCTATCCACTGTGTCTGCATTCAGACACGGGGATTCAGGAGGAGGGAAGTCCTCCTCATTTATAGTGTTTATATAAACAAGATTATCTTTATGATGACATAACAAATTGTGGTTTTGTTTATATGATATTATGAATAACATACGCAGCAGGGCATTAAATTACTATTTCTTTCTTTTTTTACTTTGTAAACTATAAAACCATGGGTCTCCTCACGGTTTGAGTCTCATTTTGTGACAGTCGTTCACTCCCCTCGTTCTCCCCTGCTCTGCTGGTCACGCCCTCTCCTCCCTCTGCTCACAGAGCTCCACACCCATCTCGGAGTGTTTTTTGATTTGTGGTGGACTTGAACCAAAAGTGGGGGGTTTCATGACCCTTTCAAGAGTTCACACTTAGCTGATAATCAATAAAGCGTATTTGGCATGCTGTCCCGGGAGAGAGCCCTGAGCTCGTAATATCCTCGAGCCCGGGGCTCCCTCCCGTTAGAAGGGCGAGAGCGGAGTTCGAGCTCAGGTAGGTCTCGAGGACTCCCCTGCTTGTCGCCGCGTTAGAAGTGTAAACTAGTGTTGTTTTCGGTGATAATTTGGTTTAGTCGATTGGCTATAGTTTATGTTTTTGGACGGTGGGAGGAAACCGGGGGACCCGGGGGAAACCCACACGAACACGGGGAGAACATGTAAACTCCGCACAGAAACACCAACCAGCCCGATAGGAGGTTGGACCAGCGGTGTTCTTGCAGTGAGGCAACAGTGCTTGCCACTGGGCCACCGTGTCGCCCTATCGGAAGAAGGGGGAGGAAGTAGAGGTGGAAGGGGGGGAAGTTTCAAGACGAAGATAACTGGAGTGAAAAACTCTGGTTATTTATAATGCTTCAGTAATCATTTAATGGGTCAGATTACAGAGCTAATGAGGAGCTAGCCATGTTGATCATAAGCACGTGATCCTCTCGAAATTAGTTTATAAATAAACCACACTTAATCTCAACTGAAACAGGGGCACAGAGTAGCTCCTCCCCTTTTAAAACAGCCAATAGTGTGTGGTAAAATGATTTTCAGTAACATCTCTGCAGGTAACCTGCTTAGCATTTTATAAGTGAGCTGTATTTCAGCAATTGTAACTGTGGTACAGTATTTTGCAGCATCAATTCACAATGTTATGAGAAGGCAAACTACTGCTTGTATATATGCTTGGATATTATTGTGGGAGCTTATCACACTGAACGCAGTGAGTTTTGTCCGCTGTTTAGTAATAAAATATCTTTTTTCAACTCGTTGCGCTGCAGCAAACGCTGTGTCACAACACGCGCATGCGTCGTTCCCTATTGGCACGCACGATCAGCATGTCTCTATTTGAAATAATAAACTTGAGCACGCAAAAGACAAGGGATATGTAAACAGTCCCTTAATCAATTCTTTGAGTCTGGCTCTTTGCAGGATCCGGGATGTCTGCATGTTGGATCAAGAAAAAGATACATGATACATCACTATACATTTCTTGTACCCTACTTTATCTGTCATTTTCGGGATCTTCCGGTAGAGTGATAAAGATCTGATCCAGGGCTGTTAAATTCAGTTCTTAGAAGGCCGCTGCAGGGGCGCCCCCAAGGGATGGCCACGGGGGGATAAACTCTGGCCACTCCAATATGATTTTGCTGTCGATATTATTAAATGTACTTGCATAAATTCACAATATTTTAATGAATAAATAAATAAAATGCAGCCACTAAATTAATGTGGATTAATTGGCGCCTGACATTGCAGATTCACTCCCACTCCTTGTTTAAGCATGTGCTAAATCAGGGGTGTAGCGGACATTTTGAAAGTGGGGAGGGGGGGACAGCTGTATGAGATCATACGTTCATATAATTATTAATCACCTATTTCTAAATGGTCTGTCTATAAAAGTGAGTGGGACGTATTTAATTTAGCCAGAAACAAAAATATAACATTCCACTGAATTCAGTGTGTGTGTGTGTGTGTGTGTGTGTGTGCGTACGTGCGTGCTAGCGCGCGCGCGCGTGCGTGCGTGTGTGTGTGTCACCCTTGAGAAAATTTGCTGAAGGTGCCACTGGGCGGCTGGCATGCACAGTTTAGTTATAATAACTCTGCTCCAACACACTAGTTGTGACAAACCGCAAGCTTTGGATGTTAATGACAGGTTTATATCTTTGAATTTTGTTACTGTTTTGAAGCATCCGTCAACAGACATTCTTAACACACGTGCCACGGTAAAAACTTTGAGACAATTACTTGATAGGCGAGTATATTTATTACGAGTGCTAATAAAGACGCAGATTCCCAGAATAAGAACGTCATTCTCTGTGTACAATCGAACAAACCAAGTGAAAGCAATGCAGTAGAAACAGTTTAAACAATTCCGGCGCGCCTCACATGCGCGGCTCCTGCTGCCTGTTGAAAAACATATGCGCTGCTCAAGCGCGCGCTCATGTGTTGTGAAACCGCAGCACAGTCTGTTACGCAGAGGTGTTGACACACAGCGAGTTTTGCAGGTCGACAAAAATAAAGTTTAAATAGTATGATGATGATCTTATTTTGACTAAGTATGGCTCCTTATAGATCTTTTTGTATGAAGCAGAAAGGAGAGATGATGAGTCATGGAGGCTCGCCATGAGGTAAGACGGCCATGAGTCGGGTCTAAGACAACAGATAATTCTATAACACATATTTTTTGTATTCTATAGAAATTAATAATAATAATAATAATAATAATAATAATAATAATAATAATAATAATCATATTCATATTCATATTAATAATAATAATTAACAACCCATACTGATAACATCTAACAAACTTTACAATTTGAAAGGTTTTACCCTGAAACACTTTTGTTTTGTTGATTAAAAAGTACATTTCATATTTTTAGCAAATCTGATCATAAAATAATAAAAAAAAAACTCATCTCAGTGTTTACCATATTTAAATCTAATGCATGAAATCATGAAAATGTCAGAGATTAAAGTGTAGAGGCTAGTTACTTACCACACTGAAGAGAACGTTGATAACTGCGGCCATGTCTTAAGCTGTATGACTTGACTGTCTGTGCTGACTGGATCTCAAATTGCCGACACATGCGATTACTTTCATTTTCTATCCCTGTGTCTGTATTTATAGGCAGCCACGTGCTTTCTTCTAAAACACCTGATGTAAACCCCCTAAGATTTGGCTTGCCATAAAATATGCGTGAATCCACCATTCATCATGAGGCATTTCTGCCTCACCCGTCACCAGTCACAGTCCACTGAAAACCCACAAATGAATAGCATTTAGTTAAGTACATTGAAATGGAGGATATCTGTGGTTTCTGCAGTGTGGATAAAGAGAGCCTTTGTCATTTGTTTTTTGAATGCAACATAGTAAAGAATTTCTGGATAAATCTATAACCCAATATATTTGTTAAATTACAAAACTTAGTTATTATCTTACATACAATAAAAAATATTTTTTATTATGAAATCAAATCCAACAAATGTCTTGAATATATTGTTAATCTCTTTATTTTATTGGCGAAGGTTTATATACACAAACAGAAATTTACTAAATCATCTCCCACATTGTTGAAAAGCAAAAAATCTGAGATATGCATCAATTATTATGACACTTTTTTGATTCCCCTGTCAATTCTTAAATTCATTGGCTGTAGAAATGCTGTACACTATACTTTGTGTAATTAAATTAATCCATTTTTATTTATTTATCTTTGTTTATTTTTTATTTTATTTTTTTTGTTGTTGCTTTTTACCATTGTTATTTTAGTTTCTGTTTGTATTGTGTTGTATGTTTGTTCCTGATGGTTATGCAATTAAAAGAAGAAAAAAACAGAATAGTATTTAGTTGGTTAGTTTATTATAGCAACACTTAGTTTATTAAGCATAACTCAAATATATTGCATATTTATCTTCAAATACAGTCCTTCTCTTTTTCTTTTTTTTGTAACAAAACAGACAATTCTACTAAGAATGTGTCCTTTCCTATTAATTTAAGCCAAAAAAACCTCATAAATCAAAATGAATTATACACGAATAATGAGTTTTTCATTGATGTATTTGTTAGGACAGGAAAATAATTTGGACTAGACAAAACTAAACTGAGAAAATCATCTCTAAAGTTTCACCCAACATTTCACCCAACAGTTCACCCAACATTCTGTCATTATTTACTCACCCTTTACATTTATAAGTTTCTTTCCACTGTTGAACACTAAAGAAGATATTTTGAAGAATGCTGGAAACCTGTAACCATTGACTTCAATTTGTTTTTATACTATAGAAGTCAATGGTTACAGGTTTCCAACTTTCTTCAAAATATCTTCTTTTGTTTTCAACAGAGGAAAGAACGCTATAGAGATTTGGACACTTGAGGGAGAGTAAATAGTGAGTAAATATTCATTTTTGGATGAACTATCCCTTTAAGCTCTTAGTCATGCATATCACAATTACTAAAATTGGATGTTTAATATACTTTTGGAAGTAAATAAATCAAATATCTGGCTCACCATCACTACATGCCTTCAGTCCACTGGAAACCACAAATGAATAGCATTGAGTTGGTTAGTTTATTATAAGAAAGCATAACTCACAACAAATATTTCAGATTTACCTTCAACAGTCCTTCTCTTTTGCTTCTTATAAATAGACAATTCCTAATAAGAATGTGTCCTTTCCTGTTAATTAAACCCAAAAAAACTCATAAATCAAGATGAATTGTGCATAAATTGATGAGTTTTGTATTGAGGTATAGTTTGTTAAGATAGGAAAATAATTCAGACCAGATAAAACTATAAAAAATCTGGAAAAAAATTAAATACTAAGAAAATCATCTTTAAAGTTTTCTAAATTAAAGGGACAGTGCATCCAAAATTGAACACTCTGTCATCCTTTACTCACCCTTTACATTTATGAGTTTGTTTCTTCTGTTGAACACTAAAGAAGATATTTTGAAGAATGCTGGAAACCTGTAACCATTGACTTCTATTTGTTTTCATACTATAGAAGTCAATGGTTACAGGTTTCCAACTTTCTTCAAAATATCTTCTTTTGTTTTCAACAGAGGAAAGAACGTTATAGAGATTTGGACACTTGAGGGAGAGTAAATAGTGAGTAAATATTCATTGTTGGGTGAACTATCCCTTTTAGCTCTTAGTCATGCATATTACTATTAACAAAATTGGATTTTTTTTATATAATCATGGAAGGAAATAAACTAAATATTCGGTTCACCATCACTACATGCCTTCAGTCCACTGGAAACCACAAATGAATAGCATTGAGTTGGTTAGTTTATTATAAGAAAGCATAACTCACATATATTACAGATTTACCTTCAACAGTCCTTCTCTTTTGCTTCTTATAAATAGACAATTCCTAATAAGAATGTGTCCTTTCCTGTTAATTAAACCCAAAAAACTCATAAATCAAAATGAATTGTGCATAAATTGATGAGTTTTGTATTGAGGTATAGTTTGTTAAGATAGGAAAATAATTCAGACCAGATAAAACTATTAAAAATCTGAAAAAAAAAATTTAATTAAAGGGACAGTGCATCCAAAATTGAACACTTTGTCATCCTTTACTCACCCTTTACGTTTATGAGTTTCTTTCCTCTGTTGAACACTAAAGAAGATATTTTGAAGAATGCTGGAAACCTGTAACCATTGACTTCTATTTGTTTTCATATTATTGAAGTCAATGGTTACAGGTTTCCAACTTTCTTCAAAATATCTTCTTTTGTTTTCAACAGAGGAAAGAACGTTATAGAGATTTGGACACTTGAGGGAGAGTAAATAGTGAGTAAATATTCATTGTTGGGTGAACTGTCCCTTTTAGCTCTTAGTAATGCATATTACTATTAACAAAATTGGATTTTTTTATATAATCATGGAAGGAAATTAACAAAATATCTGGCTCACCATCACTACATGCCTTCAGTACTCTGATAATCACAAATGAATAGCATTAAGTTGGTTAGTTTATTCGAAGAAAGCATAACTCACATATATTACAGATTTACCTTCAACAGTCCTTCTCTTTTGCTTCTTGTTTTTTTTCACCTGCTTTTTTATAGCAAAACAGACCATTACTAGTAAGAATGTGTCCTTTCCTATTAACTAAAATATAATTTGGGCCATTATAAAGATTTGGACACTTTAAGGAGAGTAAATAGTAAGTAAATATTCATTTTTGGGTGAACTGTCCCTTTAAGTGTGTGACACGGTGGCGCAGTGGTTTCTGTGTGGAGTTTGCATGTTCTGCCCATGTTGGCATGGAGTTTCGCTCCAGGTGCTCCGGTTTCCCCCACAGTCCAAACAAACACATGCGCTATAGGTGAATTGGGTAAGTTAAAATTGTCTGGAGTGTTTGTGTGTATGTCCTGGTCCTCCAGCTTGGGGGCTGAGCGTTGGGCTGACAACCCACCTCATAAAAAATATATTTTCTGAAACACCAATATGGTGTGGCTGAATATCAACTTAAGTAAGTATCCCTTTAAGATTTCGATATATTTATGCAAGGATGTTAACAAAATGTCTTCATAGCTCATGTTTTTTGTCATACAATAAAAATATTTGACTCATACTATGTATTTTTTGTCGATACACACATTAAACATAAGACTAGTTTTGTGGTCTAGGGTCACAGATGTACAGAAGAACAGTGTTTCTCAACCACATTCCTGGAGGACCATCAACACTGCATGTTTTGGATGTCTCCTTTGTCTGTCACACCCATTTCAGGCCTTTCGGTCTCTTCTAATAAGCTGATGATCTGAATCAGGTGTGCTTGGTTAAGGAGACATGGAAAAAGTGCAGAGCTGGTGGTCCTCCAGGAACGTGTTTGAGAAAACACTGCAGTAGAAGAAAATGTTGTCTGTTGTTTCCTACCATAGTGTTTTGCAACCACCTTTAATCTATCTATGTTCATTAAAGTTATACTCTTCTTTTGTGTTCAACAGAACAAAGAAACTGCAAGAGATTTGGACGCTTGAGGGAGAGTAAATATAGTGAGTTATAATAGGTGAACTATATCCCTTTAAACTCTTAGCAATGCATATTACTAATCAAAATTTAGATTTTAATATTTTTATGGAAGGAAATTAACCAAAGATCTTCAAAGATCATTTGCCTAACATTTCTCAAAGAGGGAATAACAAACATCTTACCTGAGACGGTGTGTGTGGAGCTTGAGTGCCCAGCAGGAGCACCTTTGTTATCGATGACTCTCGCTTGTTTATTAATGCGGTGACGTAATTTTGACAGCGGAGTGTCGCTGTTTGATTCGTACTCTTAATCAGGTCGTCGTGTCCGTGGTGAAACTGTATTTCGTGTTTGTAAAGTACACCCATCGTAAATATATCAGTCATATAATAGTGTCCCACGAGAGGAGGGAATTTATTGAAAATGAAATGAGTAAACAAATTGAGGAAGTCTCTGAATGGTTTTGCCTTAATAAATTGTCCTTACATTTGGCTAAAACTGAATTTATTTTATTTGGTTCAGCTGCGAAACTAAGAAAATGTGTCGGGTCAGAGATAAAAGTAGGAGATCAAATTATTACTCCAAAACAGGAAGTGAAATATTTGGGTTGCGTTTTAGATAGTAATTTGACAGGTGAAAAGATGGCTGTTGTAGTCCATTCAAAAACTTGTTCTAGAATTAGGTTTTTAGCAAGACAGGCAGAGCTCCTAGATACCCAAACTTTAAAATTTTTAGCAAGTGCATTAGTGCAGCCATACTTTGACTATGCTGCAGCTTTTTGGTACAGCGGTAGTTCTAAAAAAATTAAAAATTAATTGCAGACGGCCCAAAATAAGTTGTGTGGAATAGTTATGAAAGCACCTCCACTGACACATGTAAATAATGAACATTATAGCCAAAGTAATATTTTAAAAGTTGAGATTAGGGTAACATTTTTAAAGTTAGTGATGGTTTTTAAGATTTTAAAGAAAATGGTCCCAAAATATTTCCTTAATTATTACGTTTTAGTTAGTGAGGTACATTGTCATTCTACAAGAGCACGTAGCAGGAATATTTATCCTTATATAGATTTAAGAGTGAATCAGGTAGGAATTCTTTTTTGTGTACGAGCTCTGCTGTTTGGAATGTTTTGCCCACGATTTTTAAAGAGATTCAAACTGAGAGTGATTTTAAAAGGGAAATTAAAAAGTGGTTGTTTTATAGTTGATGTTGAGGATTTTATTGTGCTGAGTTGCTGAGCTGATGATGTTTGCTTTCCATTTATGATTTGCTCGTTAATTTAAAAAAATATCGAAGACCACAATGGAAATAAGCCTGTGGCTTTTTTGTGTACTTCATCCTCGCCAGTTTTTGAAATAATGTATGAATTGGTCTAACTTTACTTGTTTGTATATTTTTGTTAGAATTGTCAAATAAAATCAATCAATCAATTAATATACAAACAGACAGAGAAAATTTCGGATCTGTGTCTGTTCTAATCGCAGATATTGAAATTGTACCATCGTAAAATTACGAGTACGCTCCATTTTCCTTTACGATTTTATAACTACGGATGCGTGAATTTTATTTACGCACGAAATATTTACGACAGTGATTTTATTCCATAATATTCAAATGTTTTTGGCATATTAAAAATCTATAACTTTGACTCATGCAGGGTATGTTTGTCTATTCACACATATTAAACATAAGACTTGTGGTCCAGGTCATAGATGCACTGAAAAAAATTATTCAAAGATGATTCCTTGGATTTACTAAATTTTTTACGTTAAGTGGTTGTAAACAATTTATTTGGGCTGAATTTAAACAAACAAATTAAGCTGAACATTGCTCAATTTAATTTGTTTGTTTAAATTCAACACAAATAAATTGTTTGCAACACTTTTGCATGCAACACTTTTTTCAGTGTATACAAAATGTTGTCTGTGGTTTCCTATACCGTAGTGTTTTAATCACCACTTTTAATCTATCTATACTGTATTCATTAAAACTATATTCTTACATCACTGTGGTAAAGGTGTGATGAATGCATTAGTAAATCAATCATTCTTGTTTCTAAGGCTCTTGTGTTGTGTGATAAACAGAATTGTCATGATTTACGCACAGTTATGAAATATAACACACACTGATTCATTGTCAAACAACACAAGTTGTTGAAACTGAAACTAAAACAAAACAATGCTACCATAGCTGAAAGTGTTGTAGACCTGCAGGCTATTTGAAACCCCCTCACATTCAGCTGGGGAAAACCTGTAGAGTTCAAGAAGTTCCCTAAAGTGAAACCCACATTCCTTCTCACATGGA
Organism: Danio aesculapii; assembly: GCF_903798145.1. Lineage (NCBI taxonomy): Eukaryota > Metazoa > Chordata > Actinopteri > Cypriniformes > Danionidae > Danio > Danio aesculapii. The sequence goes on from NC_079441.1 coordinate 6,887,060, forward strand.
AAGTGATTTCTTGTAAATACTGTAGTGTTTTGTTGTAAAGTACTTGAATGAATCTGTTGTGCTAATGCGATAGTTGCTATCGTAACACAACTATTGTAATGTAAACAAATTACCCAACTCTGTACATTGGTTTATACTGTTGTTACTACAATATACCACAATTTGTATATACCACAGAGCTGTGTGACTGATCTAGTCTTGTCTTGGTTTTGTGAGCACATGGCTGATTGTTTGTGTTGCCAGGGGCTCTCCTTTCATGTTCCGCCCCGCCCCTCTTGTTACTGATATGTTTTGTTTCTGATTAGTTTGTCTTTATGAACTCCTTTTGTGTTCTGTCTTGTTGCTGGTTCCTTGTGTCTTGTTATAGTTTAGCCTACTTTGCCTACGCTTTGATCGTTTCCTAGTTTTTGTTTCGCTTAGTTAATGTTTTCATTGTTGGTGTAGTTTCAGTTGCGTTTTCCCCACTTGGGATGTTTGTTCTTTTCTTTCTGTTTGTGAATAAAAGCCCTTTCTTGATTTGTGTCATCCACGTACACTCATTTAACCCTTGTGTGCTGTTAGGAATGTTTTCATCCACTCTGGAGTGATTTTGAGTCTTAATTTAACCATAAATCTCTTTCTGTGTTTCAGTTTGCAGTATGATTTTGGTGACAAATCTGTTTTTGATACATATTTTGAGAAAATGCTTTGAAATATATTTAAAAAAACCTCAACAATACACTTTAGGCAAATTTACTAGCCTTTTTTTATGTTCGGGATGGAAACATCCACTAAAACTGCTGTTAAAATGCATCAGATTTATATTATTTTCAATATTTTTTTTGCTAAATATGTTAATCAGCCTCGGTCCTGATCAAAACTACTGAACCGCTTAGAAAATGGCAGGATTTTAACTCTTTAATTGCCGAATTCATAAATAATGTCACTGATTTGGTGAAAAAAATGCACAAAATAGTGTATTTTCAATATAAAAAGTAATTGTGAATTTGATTTTTTTTTACTTTTTATCACAGTTTTGGACAACATTGACTTTGATTTGTTTTTTCTCCCTAATGTACCGTTGGTGGCTGTTTTTGTCCCCCTGACTTTCATCATAACCAAATATTTTGATTGTGCAACCATAACACCATCATGCATTTTTGACTGTTGGTGGTTTTCCTGTTGAGAAGAGGTTAGGCACGGGCCGGTATAAGATTCTGACGGTATGATAACCTTGGATAAAAATATCACGATTTCAATGTATTGTGATTTACTGCTCTAATATATATTTTTTAAATGTCTGGGTTAAAAACAACAACTTTTTCCCCCTTTGAACTCAATGTACTTTATTTTTAGAAACATTTCCAAGATATTTTGGGACAGTAAACATGTCAGGCTTAATATAAAAGAAATCATTGACTTCTGCTGTCTTCATTAGTTTTAAAAACACAGATTTCTTTACAATTTAAAACAGCATTTTTGGAGATCTTTTCTGCTGGAGATACTGCTGTCCTAAAAAAACAAACAAATAAAAAAAATAACGTAAATAAAAAAATCTTACACATACCATAGAAACGGTATAGCAGAAAATTTTGACGGTTTTAAAACCTTGATTTTCCATACCAGGGTATACCTTGAAAACAGTTATCGTCCTATGCCTAGAAGAGCTACAATTTGTAATTTTTACTGTTAATCATCAGTTGGCACTATAAATCCTTTAATTAGGCCTCTGCAAAAAAAGAGTTTAGTTTCCGGATATTATATGGAGTATAACAGCAAATTAAAGTGTGTGAGAGAGTGTGAGCGTGACCTTTACACTCTTACCTTGATGTGTCTGAGAAAATCTAAATATGCGTCTCAGCTCTCGGAACTACAAGGAGTAAGTCAAGGAGGAAGTCAATGGTGCAAAAACAGCCACCAACATTAAATTAGGGAGAAATGAAAATATAACAACGCATCAAAGCCAATGTTGTTACTAATCATTCACAAGACTGTGATAAAAGAGTAAACAATCCAGTCCACAATTACCTTTTACATTGAAAATCCGCCATTTTGTGTGTTTTTTCACCAAATCAGTGACATTATTTATGAATTTGGCAATTAAAGAGTGAAAATCCTGTAACTGTCTAAGCCAGTGTTTCCCAACCCTGTTCCTGGAGGCACACCAACAGAACATATTTTGGATGTCTCACTTATCTCACCCATTCACTTCAGGTTTTGGAGTCTCTTCTAATGTTCTTTCAGTTGATTCAAGTGTGTTGGATTAGGGAGAGCTTGAAAATGTGTACTGTTGGTGTGCATTCAGGAACATGGTTGGGAAACACTGGTCTAAGCAGTTCAGTAGTTTTGATCAGGATTGAGGCTGATTAACAGACTTATGCAACAAAAATATTACTCTGATGCATTTTACAGCAGATTAATTCAGCGGATGTTTTTATCCCGAACATAATAAAAGGGTAGTCAATTTGAACAGTGCACAAGGGTGAAGGGGACAGAGTACCCAAAAATCTAAATCTATTTACTCTCGCTTAAGTGTTTCAACCCTTTGAGTTTCTTTCTGTTGTCTTAAATCTAAAATAACTTAAGAACTTTATCTTCCACTTATAAAGCACATTGCTTTAATATCAGCTGTCATCTTTCACGGACAGCAGTTTGCATTGTGTTTTATGAATTTAACTCCGTGCATGCGCACTCTCTCACGAGACGTCAATCACGGTTTCCAGGCATGTGATTGGCTGTTCGTTAATGCCGCGACCTGTGCACGCGCTCCCCGATCTCTGCCAAAGCCTACTGAATAAAGTATTATATCGTGTCTCAGCATCGCAGCCTGGATTTTCCTCATGGTCCCAAGACTCCCAACGAAGCTTGACTTTATGAGTTTGGTTTAGTCAACTCGAAACGAATCCTGTAATGCTGAGTATTTGTTTAGCCTTCATCATCCAGGATGATGTGAGCGTCAACAGGTGAGTTCATTAAATGATTGTTGTTCATTTTGAATGTAAATTATGTTCAGGATAAAGATGTGAGACTTGCATGCGCTATTTAGTCGTCAAAAGATGAGTTAATCTGGAACTTAATGTGCATGTACACATCACATTGCTGTTTTTTGTTGCCTAAAAAACAGTCGACATCAAATCAATCCTTCTCTGTGGTTTTAATGAGTTCCTTCAAATGTAAAACCCCTCATTAGCCAAAACGTGTATAATATTGCACTTTCTCTCAATTTCATTAGGATACATGATATTTTTCTACACAAACTAAAATTAAAGATGACTAATGACGTTATGAAAGCTACACACGACATATAAAAAGGGTCTAACATCTATATTTGCAGATCATGCATGTTTGAACACACGTATGTACTTTATTGATTGCGCTAGTTAAGTGCAGGGTTGCCAGATTTGTCCAACAAAACTATAGCCTACCAATAATTTCCAACCTCAAAATACATATTTTGCATCTTGATATGCATTATACACAGTTTTTACTTTGAAAATAACCATATTGGCTGTTAGTAGTTATAAAGATTTTGTTATGGTAATGGGCGGATTTAACCAATAAGCAAAGTAAACCGCTGCTTAGGGCAGTGTTTCCCAACCCTGTTCCTGAAGGCACACCAACAGTACACATTTTGAACCTCTCCCTAATCAAACACAGCTGAATCAGCTTATCATAACATCAGAAGAGACTCCAACAGCTGAAGTTAATGGGTCAGAAAAGGGAGACATCCAAAATATGTACTGTTGGTGTGCCTCCAGGAGCAGGGTTGGGAAAAACTGGCTTAGGGGCCCAGGAGGAGGTCTGGGGCCCACAATAAATAACTACAAGTTGCTATAAATTATATATAATGTCATTTTCTATCATATTATGTAGGATAAGGGTGCAAATACAAAATATTACAAACTATTAACAAATACAAATTTACCTTAATTAGTACATCTGTGCAATTGTGCCCCCCCCCCCCCCATCCCCAATCATGGATCAGTCCAGCAGTCAGATCAGATGAAAAGGTAGCCTAGTTTTAAAAACCAAATAGTTTATTCAATATGTTTAGTTGTGAACTCATTTTAAGCAAACAAATCTTCAAATGTAGAGATTGGGTTCAGAAAAAAATACACAAAGCAAAACTGAGTGACATGAGAAAAAGACAGCTAAATAAATAAATACAAAGACTATGCCTATAAACTACATATAACATAATTTTCTATCATATGTTGTATAGTGAGGCAAACAAATACATTTTTATATAGGTAAATATTATTTAATATACTATAAAATGTAATATTATTATAATGATGGTATTTAATAATATTATTATGGGGAAAAAAATATCCACCATCCTCAGTCATGAAGCAGTCAAGCAGTCAAACTTATAAAAAATAAATAATTATTATTTTTAGTTGTAAATTCATTTTAAGACATCTAATTATTTAAAATGTGAAGTTTACATTGAGATAAAACGTAGAAAAGAAGATTAAGTGATATAAAAAAACAGCAAAATAAATAAAAATTGAATAAAAGTAGAAAGGGTGCATTTCAGGACTTGGGGCCCCATGCTGGAGTTGCTTAGGGCCCGCTAAATCACTAAACTCGCCCCTGACTGTATACTGCTGTAGAACTTCTGGGTCCCATGTCTCGAATTGCTTAGGGCCCTGAAATCACTAAATCCAGCCCTAGTTATCATGAAAAAATAATCTTACTTTAAGATTGACAGCACAGCTGGCAATTGTGTCTCTCATGACTACAACTCTGGTGTTCTGCAACACAAGTGAAACCTAAACGTGTGAGATTAATTTTAAATTAAAGATATTTTTAAACATCTTAAACAGTTAATAGGTTAATTACATTGTAAATTGGCAGTCTTTCTTCTGTATGTAGATTTCGTCCTTTTTCAGTTATTGTTTAGCAACTGTCCTGGTGTATATGTGTCTTGTTTGGTGAAATGTAATTGACTTTATTGCTGTCAAAATTGATGAAAACATTAGTTTACATTGGAAAGATGTTCTTTTAGGAATATCTAGAGATACATTTTTGCATTTTTTATTCATTTCTTTATTTTAATGGCCAAATTTCGTATTCATAAATGTCAATTTTCAGGTAAAAATCCTAATTTTATTGCATTTAAAAATGAAGTGAAGCATTATATTGAGTGCATATTACCATCAAAAAATCACTAAGATATGCGACTTGTACAAGCCTGAATGTCATTTAAAATATTCCTGTGATATTGTTAATATCTCCCCCTAGCCTTTAATATTTTCTTTGCATTTGTTGTATTTTACTTGTATTGTATTTCTTGACGTTATTCAATACAAAAATAAAAATAAAACTGCCATGGAGAGTCCTGCTAAACATTTGCCATTGACAAAAAACAGCCGCAAGTACAGTCTCTCCTCTAGTTAAAGGTGTGCTTACTCTGTTTCACCATATAGCACAGTTTTACCATTGGTGGGTTTCAAATTTGGTAGGAATTTTGGTAGTAAAATGTTTCAACGCAACCATAAAAATCTAATTAATGCAATATACCGTCTTGTTTAACTCGCGGACAGGCTTAGAGCGGGAACTGCGGACATGGCAACCCTGCTATCATGGAAGTGTGTAGAACTTTGCGCCGCAAACATACTGCTTAGTCTCAGCAGTAATACACAACATAATTTTACAGATGGAAGATGTCTGAGTTGTAACTTACTCTTTTTTATAGTTATTTTATTTTAGACCGCTTCAAAACTTTAAAGCCGCATTCTGTATGTATAACGTACGTTACTGTTATCTTTTGTTGCGCAGGAGGGTCCATATTGTAAAGTAATGGCACCCTAAGTGCTGCCACAGGGATTTGATCACCATTGGTATGAATGTGTACACGTAAGACTTAATAAGTCATATGATATGAATAACGCTGCGGTTCTGGTCCGGACAGTGATTATGATATCCGCAGAATGTGGTTGCAAGCCCGGCTAGCTCAGTCGGTAGAGCATGAGACTCTTAATCTCAGGGTCGTGGGTTCGAGCCCCAAGTTGGGCGCTTCACCTTTTGTTTTGTTTCGTATACACGAGTAGAAATCTTTCTAACTCGTAGAAAGGTGCAGTGCTGAGCGTTTCTGGGACATTTTTGAAAAACCTTAATAACAGTATCTTAGGGAGAAAAGCACACTACATTAACAGGTCGTTTTCCAGTGGAGCTGACGCATAAAACGTGATGACGTCAGCACAAGCGCTATCCCGTCTCTGTGGCGCAATCGGTTAGCGCGTTCGGCTGTTAACCGAAAGGTTGGTGGTTCGAGCCCACCCAGGGACGAATGTTATTATGCTTTTAACCCTTGTGCACTGTTCAAATTGACTAACCTTTTGTTATGTTCGGGATGAAAATATCCACTGAATTAAACTGCTGTAAAATGCATCAGATTAATATTTTGGCATAAATATGTTAATCAACCCCAGTCCTGATCAAAACTACTGAACTGATTAGAAAATTACAGGATTTTCACTCTTTAATTGGCAAATTCATAAATAATGTCACAGATTTGTTGAAAAAACACACAAAATGGCGTATTTTCAATGTAGAAGGTAATTGTGGACTGGATTGTTTACTCTTTTATCACAGTCTTGTGAATGATTAGTAACAACATTGGCTTTGATGCGTTGTTAGATTTTTATTTCTCCCTAATTTACTGTTGGTGGCTGTTTTTGCAGCATTGACTTCCATTATATCCTCATTTGATGGTGCATCAATACAGTCTTTGTTTTTGTTTACTCCATGTAGTTCTGAGAGCTGAGACGCATATTTTGATTTTCTCAGACACATCAAGGTAAGTGTGCAAAGGTCACTTTCTCTCTCTCTCTCTCTCTCTCTCTCTCTCTCTCTCTCACACACACACACACACACACACACACACACACACACACACACACACACACACACACACACACACACACACACACACACACACTTTAATTTGCTGTTATACTCTATATAATATCCAGAAACTAAGCTTTTTTTTTGCACAGGCCTATATAAAGGGTTCATGGTGCCAACTGATGATCAACAGTAGAAACTACAAATTTTAAAAAAATGTGGTTATGATGGAAGTCAATGGGGCAAAAAAAGCCACCTACAGTAACCAAATTAATCAAAAACAATGCATCAAAGACACTGTTGTATTACTTTTTATATTAAAAATCCGTCATTTTTCCCACCAAATCAGAAACATCATTTGTGAATTTGACAATGAAAGAGTGAAAATCCTGTTATTTTCTAAGCAGTTCAGTAGTTTTGGTCAGGATTGAGGCTGATTAACAGATTTATGCAACAAAAATATTAATGTGATGCATTTTACAGCAGATTAATTCAGTGGATATTTTCATCCCGAACATAATAAAAGGGTAGTGAATTTGTATTGTTGAGTTTTTGCTCAAAATATGTGTCAAAATCATATTTGTCACCAAAATGATTCCTCTAGCTGAAACACAGAGAAAGTTGTGGCCAAATTTAGACTCAAAATCACTCTAGAGTGGATGAAAACATCCCCAACAGCACTTAAATATCGCCATCTTGTGGTGCTAGTGTGAGTAAAAAAAAAAACAAATGCGCTTACGCTTTAGTCCACTGCCATCTAGTGGAGGAATAAATCTACTCACAGAGCGAAGTCGCTTCACAGTCTCTGTGGCGCAATCGGTTAGCGCGTTCGGCTGTTAACCGAAAGGTTGGTGGTTCGAGCCCACCCAGGGACGAGTCAGCTTTTGGACTTCATTTAAGAGGATATTTACCAATTATTTAAAAACATCCTCACCATTTATTGACACGCAAGTGGTTCCAAACCCGAAATTATTTCTTCCGGATATCAAGATATTAGCAGGAATGTTGGAGTAAAAGCAGCCATTGACATCCATAGAAGGAACAAACAATACTGGGAAGTCAATGACTGTTTTTCCAGCATACTTTTGAGTATCTTCTTTGTGTTCAGCATATGAAAGAACCCATTAATACTCCTTATTGGTAATGTACAGGGTTGCCAGGTACATTGCCTGGACATTTTATTCCAGTATGTTCTATCATTCCTAATGCCTTTGTAAAACATCCACTAAGTGTCAGTACAGACTAATATATAAATGGTAACTCTTTACCACAGGTTGTATTAGTTAATATTCGTTAATTTGAAAGAAAAAAAAAAAAAAAAAAAAAAAAAAAAATATATATATATATATATATATATATATATATATATATATATATATATATATATATATATATATATATATATATATATATATATATATATATAAAGTAATATAAGACATACAGCCGAGAAATATTGGAGTAAAAGCAGCCATTGACATCCATAGAAGGAACAAAAAATACTGGGAAGTCAATGACTGTTTTGTCCAGCATACTTTTGTGTATCTTCTTTGTGTTCAACATATCATAGAACCCATAAATACTCCTTATTGGTAATTTGCAGGGTTGCCAGGTTTTTGCAACAAAACTAAACCATTAATTTATATATATGTGTGTGTGTGTGTGTACGTATGTATGGGGGGCACGGTGGCTCAGTGGTTATCACTGTCGCTGTTTTGTTCCTACTGTAGATGTAAACGGCTGCTTTCCCCCAACATTCTTCATAACGTCTAGTTTTGTGTTTAACAGAAGAAGATCAGGTTTGAAACCACTTGTGTGTCAATAAATTGTAAGGATGTTTGTAATTAATTGGTGAATTGCCCCTTTAATGAAGTCCAAAAGCTGACTCGTCCCTGGGTGGGCTCGAACCACCAACCTTTCGGTTAACAGCCGAACGCGCTAACCGATTGCGCCACAGAGACGGAGTTGCTGCAGTGTTCAAAACTCAAGCAATTCATGTGGACCGAAGCAAGGTCAGCATATAGTTGATGATAATAAACAGGTTTCTGTTTTAAAGATGTGTACACAGCTCTGTTGTTAATATTATTCTTATTTTAAAGAAAGGGTCAGGTACATTGCCTGGACATTTTAATCCAGTATGTTCTATCATTCCTAATGCCTTTGTAAAACATCCACTAGGTGTCAGTACAGACTAATATATAAATGGTAACTCTTTACCACAGGTTGAATTAGTTAATATTATTTAATTTGAGAAAAAAAAAAAATAATAATAAAATAAAATAAAATAATTATATATATATATTAAGTAATATAAGACATACAGCCGAAAAATATAGTCTCAAAAGCTTGCTGTATTCAGTTTGGATTGATACTTAGACATATGAATATATTTCAAGCATCATAACTTTACTTGTATACATGTAAATGTGTCAGGATTGTCTTTTTGTTGTTCTGAGAATTTTTTTTTCTATGATTTACAGAAGTTCACAGAATTTTTTTACACTATGGCACCATTTTTCATGACAAAAACAAAGCCGCTTTAAGGCTTATTAAAAACGATCCAAATAAGTCATGATTAATTGTGAATAATGACTTCCAAAATACTTTAGTTTGGACAAAATATATGTGTGTTCTGTGGATAATTATTATGTAAATATAAATACACACATGTATGCATATAATTAAAAATGTTCAATTATATTTAAATATATGATGTGTGTGTAGAGTGGCGCAGTAGGTAGTGCTGTCGCCTCACAGTAAGAAGGTTGCTGGTCTGAGCCTTGGCTGGGTCAGTTGGCGTTTCTGTGTCGAGTTTGCATGTTCTCCCTGCATGTTTGCATGGTGCAGGTGAATTGGGTAGGCTAAATTGTCTGTAGTGTCTATGAATGTTTCCCACAGATGTGTTGTGGTTGGAAGACCATTTGCTGGGTAAAAATGTGCTAGATAATTTGGTGGTTCATTCTGCTGTGGTGACACTGGATTAATAAAGGGAGTCAGCTAACAAGAAAAATGATATATATATATATATATATATATATATATATATATATATATATATATATATATATATATATATATATTGATACATAAAGTATGATACATAAAGAACAAACATGAATTTGGACTTTAATAAATAATACTTTACTTTTTAATAAAAGTAAATGTTGATCTATCGTTATTAAATGCTGTATAAGCATTATTCATACTTTTTTATGTCAGTAAATTCAGTATATATAAAGCAGCTAAATCAGCAGAGGATCAAATATTTGTCTCCCCACTAAGGGTTGGACAATGAAACTGAAACCTGGTTTTAGACCCCAATTATTCATTGGTATGGTGTAGGGCCTCCTTTTGCTGCCAATACAGTGATGTTGATTCATTCTTCTCAAAGTGCTCAATAATGTTTAGGTCAGGTGACTGTGCAGGCCAATGTGTGTACTGTGGATAATTATTATGTATATATAAATACACACATGTATGTAAATATAATTGAACATTTTCAATTATATGCATATATAATTGAAAATGTTCAATTATATTTACATAGATTATATATATAAAATACATTGGATTATGGTCACTTTCCAACACAAACTAAAGTCACGCAAATATCAGCGTCATTTGACGTCGTTATTGGGAGAACATGTAAATTCCATCATTATTGGGAGAACGCAGGGAGAACATGTACTCCACACAGAAACGCCAACTGACACAGCCGAGGCTCGAACCAGCGACCTTCTTGCTGTGATGCCCACTATGTGATGACGGAGGAGAAAAAAAACCTGACTCGCTCCTTCAAAACAGCCCAAAAAGGCTGAAAAATATTTAGATCTGGTGGCTGTGTAGGCCATGGGAGATGTTCAACTTCACTTTCATGTTCATCAAACCACTCTGTCACCAGTCCTGCTGTGTGTATTAATGCATTATCATCCTGATAGACAGCACTGCTTTCAGGGTACAGTGTTTGAACCATTGGGTGCACATGGTCCTCCAGAATAGTTGGGTAGTCCTTGGCGGTGATGCGCCCATCTAGCACAAGTATTGGGCCTAGAGAATGCCATGATATTGCAGCCCATACCATTACTGATTCACCCTCATGCTTCACTCTGGGTGGTACACTTCTTTGAGGCTTCTCCACACCATAATTCTCCCGGATGTGTGAAAGACAGTAAGGGTGGACTCATCAGAGAACAATACATGTTTCACATGGTTCACAGCCCAAGTTTTTCGCTGCTGGCACTATTGAAACCGACGTTTGGCATTGGCATGAGGAACCAAAGGTTTGACTAGAGTAGCCCACCCTGTATATTGACGCTGTGTGCCCCCGTTGAACAGTTTTGGTGGAAACAGGAGAGCTGAGTTGCACATTTATTCTGCAGTATATATATATATATATATATATATATATATATATATATATATATATATATATATATATATATATATATATATATATATATATATATATATGTATGTAAGACAGCATTAAGGGTGAGCGTTAAGACAGCATTAAGAGTTGTTCGCGGTCAAGCTGGCACTGGAAGAGGTTAACATTGGTTAGAGGGTTCGGGGGTTCCCTTAATAGTTTGGACCGATCACAAAGATTTGGAGTATATCAAGACCGCTTAAAGGTTAAACTTGAGGCAGGCTCGATGGGCATTATTTTTCGGTCATTTTGATTTTTCCATCTCGTAATGACCAGGCTCTAAAAACATCAAGCCTGATGCGCTTTCTCACATTCTGAGTGCACGCCGACTCCTGAGTCCATCATTCCCAGCAGAATGGTCATATCTGCTGTTTCTTGGGAGATCGAGTTGAGGGTTCGCTTGTAGTAGAAACACTTCTGTCCAAATGTCCACCTGGTCGGTTATTCTTGCCAAAGTTTTTACGGACCGACGTCATCCGGTGGGGTCATTCTTCCAGATTAGCGTGTCATCCAGGTGTGAATCGTACTTTATCCCTGATTAAACAAGGATTCTGGTGGCCACTTATGGCTCGTGATGTACGCGATTTTGTTTTGGCTTGTTTTGATGGCAATGTTTCTAAGACTTTTAATCATCCACCTGCTGGGCTCCTTCAACTGCTGGCAGTGCCTTCGAGACCCGGGTCCCATATAGCGCTAGATTTTGTCACTGGACTCCCACCCTCCAGTGGTAATATGATTATTTTAACCGTAGTGGACTGGTTCTCGAAAGCAGCACATTTTATAGCTCTGCTCAAATAACCCTCAGTCAGAGAGACAGCGGCTGCTGTCATCGACCATGTCTTTTGCATTCATGGCCTGCCGAAAGATGTGGGTTCTGACAGGGGACCTCAGTTTATCTCCAAATTCTGGAAGGAGTTCTGTCATTTGTTGGGGGTCACAGTTAGTCTTTCCTCTGGTTTCCATCCTCAGAGTAATGGTCAAACGAAGAGAGCCAATCAATTCAATTCAATTCACCTTTATTTGTATAGCGCTTTTACAATGTAGATTGTGTCAAAGCAGCTTCACATAAAAGGTCACAGTAAATAGGAACAGTGTAGTTCAGTTTGTAGTGTTTAAGTTCAGTTCAGTTTAGCTCAGTTCAGTGTGGTTTAATAATCACTACTGAGAGTCCAAACACTGAAGAGCAAATCCAACGATGCGCAGCTCTACAGATCCCGAACCATGCAAGCTAGAGGCGACAGCGGAGAGGGAAAAAACCTTCACTAAATGGCGAAAGTGAAGAAAAAAAACCTTGAGAGAAACCAGACTCAGTTGGGCACGACCATTTTAATTTCTCCGCTGGCCAAACGTCTTGTGTAGAGCTGCAGTCTCAGCGGCGGAGGCTGGAAGCTGGCCTCAGCGAAGACTCGTCTGTCTCTGGAGCGTCACAGGAATCAGTCTCATGTTTTCCACTCTTCCATGACCACCACAGTAGCTGCTCAGGATACGGCCTGGTCCAGGATATGGAAACCTTGGGATCATCTCGTCGTTGGTCTTGGATCAAATCAGTGACTCTGCATAGTTTGAGGGCCTCGGGATGAGTATCCCCAGGTGGAAATGGAGAATAAAGAGAATAATTAGCGTAGCTGCTGTTCATAGTGTATATAAACAAGATGCAGAACCTGTGTGGAAGCCCCCTAAGTGAAATCAGGATTTGGAGCATACATTACAATGTATAGTTTCTCAGAACCCTGGAGCCAGCAACTCTCTTGGGTTGAGTACGCACATAACTGGTTGCCAGTATCTGCTATGGGCCTGTCTCCGTTTAGTCTAGTTTAGGATACCAGCCACCTGTTTTTCCCAGTCTAGAATCTGATATCTGCTCACGCCTTTGTCCAGAATTGCCAGCGCATGAGCCAGATTGACCCTTCCCCAGGTGGGCATTCGCACCAAGGCCGATCGCCACCGGTCTAAGCCTTCCGATTACGTTGTCAGTCAAAAAGTGTGGCTTTCATCCAAGAACACTTCACTCTGTACTGTTTGTAACAAACTTGCTTCTAAATTTATCGGCTCGTTTACTGTCACTAAGATAATTAATCCAGTGGCAGTCCATCTTAAACTTCCTCCGGTGTACAGGAGAGTACATCCCGTTTTTCATGTTTTTAAATTAAAGCCCATTTTTAATACGGCCATTAATGCGCCATCGAACGCTACCTTCACCTGGCTATTCCGTCTGCCCTGTTTATTGTACAAAGCAGCTTTTCAATAAACCTTTTTAGTTGCAATTGGATCCCGCTTGCTAGCGTTTGTGACAGACGGGTTGTTTGTGATTGTAGAAGTTTTTTACCAGTATTATCTCTGCAGACAAAAAAATGCCATAAGCGTCATTTTATTTTATTATATTATCTATAATTTTAGATATGTTCATATGTGGCCATATATATCAGATTTTATGGTATATATATATATATATTTAAGTATAAAGAATTTTAGTATACACTGAAAAAAGGGTTGCATGCAAAACTGTTGCAAACAATTTATTTGTGTTGAATTTAAACAAACAAATTAAATTTAACAACGTTCAACTTAATTTGTTTGTTTAAATTCAACACAAATAAATTGTTTACAACCACTTAACGTAAAAAAATTGAGTAAATCCAAGGAATCATCTTTGAATCATTTTTTTCAGTGTAGTTCTACATATGTATACCCACAGGACAGATACATTGTATACACTGGTCCATTTTTTTCTCAGATTCATATTTACCTTAAATAAAGTCTCAAAGTTTCAGATGATTCAGGTCAGGCAAACAAAATCTCCAAACCTGAAAAAACAGTATAGTAATTTATAGTAAATACTACAGTGTTTTTGAACAATATATGGTGAAGTGTATTGCTACAGTTCACTGTGGTGTATTGTAGTATAATATATTTAGCTTTCAAAAACTTGGGTAATTTGGTTTAATCGCTATAGTTGTTGTATTACCATAGCAACAATAGAATCACCACAACATGCTGATTCAAGTACTTTGTTATATTATGGTTCAAAAACACTACAGTATTTACTATAACATCCATTAGCCATATTTTGGTCGATAATGCTTTTCTCGCCCTCAAATGATGGGAGTGGCAAACAGTAAAACCTGGACACACATTTTCATATCACCAATGGCTGTGACAACACAATACGAGAGCACTCACATTCATTTTAATAGCTTGTTGACTGAGGGAGCAGGTGACATGCAAAGTTAATGCCAAATGAGACCTTGACTTGCATATACATTTAGTCATTTTTAGCAGAGACTTTTAACCAAAGCATCTGCCACTGGGACATCTGCTACTGCCACTCTTTAGAGGCGAAAAGGTAAGTTTTTATGTCTGATTTATTTAGATGTTGGACTGTGTTTGTATATCATTACAAGGTTGAACCGGTTTAACCAGTTCTTAATTATAGTCTTTGACCAAATGTGAATTATTCACTGGCCTTTGATGCCTTTAAAAAATATATATATATATATTTTTTTGTGTTTACACATTGGTAATGTTAGTTTTTATTTATTTATAAGCGACAGTGAATTATCAGCAGCTTATGAAAAACAATATGATCATGCAGGTGTTGTGGTGAAACATGCTACTTATATAGTATGTGGATTAGTTTAATACTACCACCAATGTCGTATGACGTTGTTTGCATGAAATCATTATACAAGTGAACACTTGAAATACATGACAAAAAACCTCGACATACTTCAAAGAGGACTGATATTTGATCCATTCTTTTGTTGTCAGGATTTAGGCAGTACTGTATGCATGTTTTTCAATGACAATGAAAATAAAGCGTAAAAAAATGAAATACCTCGACTGTACCATCACTGTAATATCCAGTATCCAATGTAATAACACAACATTTTGAGTTTTGAAAATATGATATATTGTTCTAGCCTTTGCCTTGTTTTTAATGTTATCAATAACTCTGCTGCTCCTTCTTTAAGAAAATGTTTAATTTTCAACATCAACAAGAAATGAGACATTAACTGATAGCCCTGCCTTAAAGGACTAATAGCCCTGCCCTAAATGACTGATAGCTCCTCCCTAAAGGACTAATAGCCCTGCCCTAAATGACTGATAGTTCCTCCCTCAAGGGCTAATAGCCCTGCCCTAAATGACTGATAGCTCCTCCCTAAAGAACTAATGGCCCCGCTCTAAAGGACTAATAGCCCTGCCCTAAATGACTGATAGCTCCTCCCTAAAGGACTAATAGCCCTGCACTAAAGGACTGATAGCTACTCCCTAAGAGACTAATAGCCCTGCCCTAAATGACTGATAGATCCTCCCTAAAGAACTAATAGCCCTGCCCTAAATGACTGATAGATCCTCCCTAAAGAACTAATAGCCCTGCCCTAAATGACTGATAGCTCCTCCCTAAAGGACTAATAGCCCTGCCCTAAATGACTGATAGCTCTTCCCTAAAGGACTAATAGCCCTGCCCTAAATGACTGATAGCTCTTCCCTAAAGGACTAATAGCCCTGCCCTAAATGACTGATAGATCCTCCCTAATGGACTATTAGCCCTGCCCTAAATGACTGATAGCTCTTCCCTAAAGGCTGATTTATACTTCTGCGTCAAGCGCATGCGTATGCAACGGTGCAGCCTATACGCATAGTCGCATAGCCCTCGCAGTGGCCGTCGGCGATGCTGACGCGCACCTCACAAAAAATGTAACCACATCCCAACGACGTGTAGTTTGTTGTTTGTGTTTACCTTATGATTAAAGTTGTTGCACGTCCGCCGATTCCAGCCTCAAAATGAGCGAATTTGGGCCACTTGTACATTAAGGAAGCGTTCAGAAAAAACAAAACACCAGTGAAGAAACTCGACACAGAGGATCATTAAAACATCACTGCCAGCTAGCGTTTCAGAAGTGTTATTGCAGTGCAACACACAGTGCGCAGAAGTATAAATGCACGGTTACGTGCATTGCATGCGCCGTGGGTCACGCCGATCACTTGACGCAGAAGTATAAACTAGGCTTAAAGGACTAATAGCTCTTCCCTACATTACTGATAGCGCTCCCCTAAAGGACTTATATCCCCACCCCAAAGGACTGATAGCCCTGGTCTAAAGCACTGATAGCTTCTCCCTAAAGGTCTAATAAATACTATACTAAAGGTATAGGTGGCAATTTTGGCCACAGGCATGGTCTTGTCACCTCATCTGTTTTGTTAGTTGCCCTGGTCACTATTTGTCTCCGCCCCTTGTTATCTAATCACCTTGTTAGCTCTTTGTTTTGTTAATAGGAAATGTTCCCTCACATTTGCCATATCTTCTGTAATAAATTGTTTTGTGTTTCCAAACAGGAAGTACATGGAGACCTTAGAATCCGATGTGAATGGCTCTGAGCCAGAATTTGATCAGGAACTCAGCAAGAAAGATATTGAAGAACTTTTGACTTCAAGGCCAAATGTTTTTAAACGCTGTAAACTTGAAACAGAAAGACACGATAAGGCATACGCCAGGCCTCTCGATGAACCGACTCTCACTATCAAAATCTTCGGAAGAGAAAACGTGGGCCGGTCTTTTCCTGGAGATGAAGTCTGTGTGGAGATCTTGAACACAGAAGATTGTAATGGGAGGGTGGTTGGATTAATAAATAGAGATGAAGACACTTTAATCTTTGTCTGTAAGATGGTGGAGGATAACCCAAATTATGTTACTGCTGTTAACAAATGCATGACCAGAATACGAACAATTCAAACGAAGCTTGACATGGGTCTAGTTGAAGTACGACAATACAAGTATGGACGGTGGGTGACAAAAGAGTTTGTAAAAGTAGCTGAGAACGATATGTTTGTTGTTAATTTCATAAAATGGGAAAACAAAAAAACACACCCTCTCGGGGTGGTTACTAAAGTAATTCCAGCCTGCGATGCTTTCCATGAAATGCTAGACATTGAACTTGGCTCTAAAGACAAACCTCCACCTTTTCAACAACAAGAAGACAAAGAGGGTGTAAAAAGGAAGGATTTGTCTAAAATGACCACCTTCACCATCGATCCAACTACAGCTCAAGACTTGGATGATGCCATTAGTGTATCTGAAATGGGTGATTCCTACCAGATTGGCATTCACATCACAGATGTTGCAAGCTACATTATCAAAGATAGTGAGCATGACCAATTTGCTAGAATGCGTGGCAGAACCATTTACACTCCTGAAAAAGGTGACGTAGCCTTTATGTTCTCAAGAGAGATCAGCAAGGAATACTTGAGTTTGATAGATGGAGAAGAACGGAGAGCTGTATCCTTGCTGGTGGTCGTTGACAAAAAAACAAGCAAAATACGAAGCACTCAATTTGCTCTTACTCGCATTAATTCTGACAGACGGATGTCGTATGAAGAGGCAGACCAAATTATCCAGAAGTACTTCTCGAAGACAGAACCTCTACAGATTTCTTCTTTGGAGGATTGTGTAGCTGTCGCTTACCGTTTTTCTGAAGTCCATAGAAAATACAGACTGGAAGGTGGATGGCAATGTGGGAGGCAGTTCGGGCAAACTCGCTCTCAGGCCATGATGGAGGAATTGATGAATCTCTACAATAGTGCCGCGGCTGAAGAACTCATATCTGCAGACGTCACAAGAGACCTCACGCCATTGAGATGCCACCAGGAGCCAGATCCAAACCGATTGATCCAGTTTAAAGAGAAATACACTGACCTAATACCCATGTCTGCTTACTTTTCAAATTTGTTCGATGAAAATATCGAATATAATCCAGAGCATGATGGTTTTGAACAGTCAGGCATGTCGTTTAACATTTTCACCTCCATATTTCACAAGATGGAAGAGTTTGCACGGAGTTGGGACTATTATAATTTGACGCAGTTAATTTTTTCAGACGAAATCCACCCTACATTTGTACCGATGGTTCAGGACTTTCGTGAAATCCAAAGAAAAGCAGTCATCCTTCGTTCTTGCACTTCAAAGGAGTCCAGGTTGGGTCATTATGATTTACAGCTGAACGCCTACACCTGGGCGTCATCTCCTATGAGGCGTTATCTGGACCTTGTCGTACAGAGGCTTCTACACACAATGCTGTCAAAGCAAAACCTGAAGCAGGCAGACTACACAAATGATGAAATCAACAGGTTTTGTTTGTCAGGAATGGAAGCAGAAGAGAAACAGGAGGCTCTGGTGTTTAGACTAAGAAAGATTCAGTTTGAACCCAGAGATGTAGTCAATCTTGCTATGGTGGACCAGATCACTCCAAAGGGGCATGAGTTCACCATATCATTCCCCCTACAGCCTTCGTTAGACCTGATCACTATCATGTACAAGCATCTTAAAGTTGTAGATCAGCCAAAATACAATGAGGACAAGAACTCAATGACTCTTCATTGGAAGAGGAGAGTTTATACGTTTGGTGAAGCGTTTAAGAATCGGTATCCCTCAAATCCCATGACGAATGTGACACCAGTGTCAAGCATCATGTGGAAAAGACTAATATCTGCCATTAAGCATCAGGATTGGGCTAAGATTGAGCAGTGCTTTCAAAACATGAAGAGAGAGGAGAAGCGAGAAATGGAAAAACTTATGAGTGAGGCTTCTTCAACACAGAGGAACAGCAAAATGCATTATAAGGAGCTAAACTTGGAGCTTAAGTTCGGAGATGTTGTTCAGGTTCAACTTGGATCCGAACTCAAAGATGGCCTTCCAGTTCCTGTTGTTCAGCTGCTCAGTGTTAATGAATGTTTTGAGATCTGTTTGGAGCACTCAAGAAACCCTACTCTATGCTTCTCCGATTCAGTATGCATTGCATCAAAAACCTCATATGAGAGTTATCAGGAGTACCAAAAAATCTGGACACAGCTATGTCAAATAGACACAGCCTATAATGCCTTGGAGGAAAATAACAGTGTTATCTTAGAGGATGTGGTTATAAATTGGAAAGATGAAATAAATCTGCAGGGTTTTTTTCATCTAACGAAGAATCAGAAAACGCAATGGTCTCTTGAGTTCGACCTTACCAACTGCTTCTTGTGCATTAGATTAAGGCATCAGAAATTGGACGAGAATCTTGGAAAACACATGGATCTTTCTACAGTTTCAGATCTGCAGGGTTGCCTGCCTTTCACATGGGTTGCACATGCAGTAACCACCAAATCAAAGAAAGAAAAGGATAGGAACACTAAAGGGCGCATTAATTTTAAGATAACACACAGATCTATGACTTACATTCCAGCAACGATTTTTAACAAGGGAACACATTTCACCATTGAAGTCATTCCCAAAAAAATTCCATTTCTGTGAGTGATGTTCATATTGCTGATGAATTTCAGATTTAATCAGTTATATACCCTACACACAGTTTGTAATCCAGTGTTCTTGCAGGCTCAGGGAGCAAGCGGTTGCAAATCTACAATGGGCTAATAACCTGGTGAAGAGTGTTGCCACTGGACAGCTTGAACTAAATGACAGTAAGTTGATCAAGAGGATTCAAAGCAGTTTGTTTGATGCAAATTATTTGAAACCAGGTACATAACTCAATTGTCTTAAGGGATTTAGCATTAAGTTAACTCAGAAATAACCAAATAACTAATTAGCCCTTGCAGCTGAACAAATGCATGGATGAGGAAAAGTTTTATAAATAGTACATTTTTTAAGAATTCAAAAAAAAACTTATTATTAATATTAATATTATAATTAATATTAATATTATAAGTTATTAAATAGTTGTTGAATCCAAAATCTTTGTATTTACTTTTCCCTTAAAGGGGAAGTCATTAACTACTCTGCCATTAATTACTCTTCGTCATTTCAATCCAATACCCTGAGACCTTCATTCATCTTCTGAAAACAAATTAAGGTATTACAGATAAAATTGAATTCTCTCATCCTCCATAAACTGCAACAGCCTAGAGATGTTCAAAGTCCAGGAAAGGAACCCTAACATTGTCAAAACAGTCTATGTGACTTTAACTCTTCGCACAGTCCAGAGTGTTTCAACTCTTTAAGCATGCAAAAAAACCCTGCAGTAAACGCGAACCCTGGTGTGATGCTGTATACACAGGCAAACATATTGCTTTTGCAGGGTTTTATTGTTGCACAAAAGTGTTCCTTAAGCTTTATATGGTTACAGTTGAACCAATTAATAACATAATTTTAATTGTAGGGTGAAAATAAGGCAGCACAAGATGAGTGATGTCCTGTAGCCTATAGTCTATATACTCTTAATTTCTATACTTCCTACTTATCATTGACTGTATTGTAAAAATAATATGTCAAAAAGCCACCACAACAAAAGCTTTTATGTTACTTCTACTTATTTTAATGCAGAAATCGGGTTTCAACTCATTTTTTAAGTTATACAAAGTTTAACGTAATATTTTTAGTAGTTTTTTAACTGATGTAGGTTGAGATGACTAGAAAAAATCATTTGATTCGACAAAATTTAAGGTGTAGGTTTTTTTTACAGTTTGCTGTAACCTATATTCAACAACTTAACTTGCTTTAAATTTTAAATTATACGTGAAGTTTATTTATACACTAATGATTATAAACTTATGATTGACCACAGCTGGTCCAGCATTAGCCAAGTCATGATTTACCAATCAGACGATTCCTAAGCCACTATAAATAACCTAAGTGTGGTTTATTTATAAACTAATTTCGAGAGGATCACGTGCTTATGATCAACACGGCTGGCTCCTCATTAGCTTCGTAATCTGACCCATTAGATGATTACGGAAGCATTATAAATAACCAGAGTTTTTCACTCCAGTTATCTTCGTCTTGAAGCTTCACCCCTTCCACCCCTACTTCCTCCCTCTTTTTCCGATAGGGCGACATGGTGGCCCAGTGGCTAGCACTGTTGCCTCACAGCAAGAACACCGCTGGTCCAACCTCCTATCGGGCTGGTTGGTGTTTCTGTGCTAAGTTTACATGTTCTCCCCGTGTTCGCGTGGGTTTCCCCCGGGTTCCCCGGTTTCCTCCCACCATCCAAAAACATAAACCATAGCAATAGACTAAACCAAATTATCACCAAAAACAACACTAGTTTACACTTCTCACGCGGCAACAAGCAGGGGAGTCCTCGAGACCTACCTGAGCTCGAACTCCGCTCTCGCCCTTCTAGCGGGAGGGAGCCCCGGGCTTGAGGATATTACGAGCTCAGGGCTCTCTCCCGGGACAGCATGCCAAATACACTTTATTGATTATCAGCTAAGTGTGAACTCTTGAAGTTCCATATAACAACCATCTTCATTTTCAAGAATCCCCCCTTTCACCCCTACTCATCCTTCTTTTCTAGATAGGTGGCATGATGGCCCAGTGGTTAGCACTGTTGCCTCACACAAGAATGTCACTGGTGCTAGTCCTTACCAAGCCAGGCGAAGTTTTTGTGCGGAGTTTACACGTTTTCCTCATGCTCACGTGGGATTCCCCCGGCCCCAAAGGTTTCCTCCCACCGTCCAAAAACATGCAACTTAAGTTAACTGACTAATCCAAATCGGCACCATAGACATTCTCCTAGTAAGAAGTTATCTCTTAAGAGCAATCACTATCTGTTCATTAGCTACTTCAGCAGGGAAGTTCTCAAGATCTACCTGAGTTCAAACTCCCCTTTCGCCCTGCAACGGGAGGGAGCCCCGGGCTCGAGGATCTTATGAGCTCAGGGCTCTCTCCCAGGACCGCATGCCAAACAAGCTTTATAATCAATCATCAGCTAAGTGTGAACTCTTGAAATTATATTTGAAAAATCAAAAGTTTTGGTTAATTTTTCTCAGCAAGCACAACACGTCAACATGATGTCAGATTGACGTTGTTCCCCAACATCATGGGATGTTGCATATTGTTGAGTTGACATCTGAACCCAACGTCAGGCCAATGTCCAATGTCATACAGATGTTGCATTTTGGTTACTTTCCAACACAACCTAAAAACAACAAAATATCAACATCTAATGATGCTACAGCTTGACGTCGTGTGGACGTTGACAATATGACGTCTATTAAACGTTGGATTTTGGTTGACATTTATACCTGATGAATAAATGTCAGTAATTGACGTCAATATGACGTTGGTTTAAGATGCTGGCTCAATGTTGGATTTTGGTCACTTTTTAACATAATTTAAAATAAACCAAAATATCAACGTCATTTTACGTCATTATTGGACGTCAAAATAACATTGTCCTTTAGACGCTGGTGACCTAAATCTAATATTAATGTCTTATGACGTTGTGTGTCTGCTGGGTTGATCTGTACTGTATGTGTTAACGCGGTAAAACTGTTTCTTGTCCTGTATTAGATACTGATATGAGAAATTTCAGCTTGTATGATGTTGACAAAAGCCTGAACCTGCCAACTTTGAATAAGAGCCAGAAGAAAGCTGTTAAGGAAGCTATGAAGAAACCTTTTACTGTGATACAAGGCCCGCCAGGTAAAATAATACAATACTTCACATGACAGTGGCAGCTATAAGCTTAGCCCTTCCTCAGTTTGAAGAATTATGTCATGTATTTGGCTGATATTTATGTTGGATGTTGTAGTTATGACTAATTCATTTAGGGTTCAAAGTAATTATGTTGAATCACTTCAGACAACTCACAGAATCATTTGGAAGATGAAGGTGTCTCAGTCAGTATCAACAACCAAGACATTGCTGGCTGAAGGGGCATCTACACTTTTTTGAAGCAAAAAGCATTTTAAAGATTCAGTTCACTTTATCTTTATTTGTATAGCGCTTTTACAATGTAGAATGTGTCAAAGCAGCTTAACATAGAAGTTCTAGTTAACTGAGACTGTGTCAGTCCAGTTTTCAGAGTTGGAGTCAGTTCAGTGTGGTTTAATTTTCACTGCTGAGACTCCAAACAGTAACAGTGGCGAGGAACAAAACTTCACCAACTGACGAATGTGAAGGAAACAATAACCTTGTTAAAAACTAGGTTCAGTTGAACACGACCATTTCTCCTATGGGTAAACTTCTTGTGCAGACCTGCAGTCTAGGTGCCGGAGGCTGAGAAACCCTGGACAACCAATGTGGAGAAACTGCAGGTGTGAGTAGGTCACTGGCTGATGTTCAGGCTGGCCCAAGAGATCAATTCGAATACTTGTCTGTCAGTGGGGTCTTTCAGGAATCAGTCTCATGCTCTCCACTTCTCAATGACCAACACAGCATCTGTTCAGGATACGGCCTGGTCCAGGATTATGGAAACCTCGGGATAAATAAAAAACATTCTAATATAAGCGTAGATGCCGTTCAAATGATTTTTTTTTTGGGTAGTGTTCTCCCGGAGAGAAACCAGGCTCAGTTGGAGATGACCATTTCTCCACTGGCCAAACGTCTTGTGCAGAGCTGCAGTCTAGGCACTGGAGGCTGGAGAACGCTGGACGTCCATCGTGGAGAAGCTGCAGGTGGGAGAGGTCACCGGCTGGTGTACAGACTGGCCCTTTAGGATGAATGCAAGGACTCGTCTGTGACTGGGGTCTTACAGGGATCAGTCTCATGCTTTCCACTCCTCCATGACCACCACAGCAGCTGCTCAGGATACGGCCTGGTCCAAGGTTATGGAAACCTCAGCAATAATAAAAACAGACTAACATAACCGCAGATGCCATTCAACTTGTAATGTCTTTTGGGAAGTGTTCCCAACTCTGGTTGCCCTAAATAATGCAGACTAACAATCCATTAGAGGATTTGGATTTCAAAAGCATTTGTGTTTAATGTGTATGCTAATGCAAAGAGATGTGTCTTTAATCTAGTTTTAAACTGACATGTATTTGAGTGGTGCTCACACTGAAAGGGTTTTTGTTTCACTGTTCACTGTTTGACCCATTGTGTTGTCTTCTATGTGTTTTTGTCTTATATTTGGGGGTGTTATATTTTAAATGTGAAGTTAATTCAAGAAACGCTTCTCTGATGTGCTCCAACATGTCATCCACAGGCACAGGCAAAACAGTGGTTGGCATTCACATTGTTTTCCAGTTTTTCATGAAGAATAAAGATTTTATGACATCTTTTAAACCAAATCATTCAAATTCTGATGAGAACCCCCCGAAAAAGCCTGCCATCCTTTACTGTGGACCTTCAAACAAGTCTGTGGACATTGTTGCAGGTGAATTGTGTTCGGATTCAAGTCTGATTATGCATACAAACGTAGCACCTACTATTAATGAGGGAATAAGATGCGTAGTTTTTGCAAGTATGTCGATGTAAATGTTTGATCAATGCATTCATTCTCAAGTGACTTTCTCAGAGCAGTTGCTGAAACTCAGTGGAGCCCTGAAGCCTTTGAGAATCTATTGTGACCAGATGGAGATGCGCGAGTTTCCCTATACAGGAAGCGATCTGAAACTCAGCCGCAGGTCTCTCCGTGATGATAAACCAAAAGATGAACTCAGGTAAGAGCTTTCTGAAAATGTAGTGTACAAACTGGACAACAGTGGCAGTGGCAAGTCTTTACTTGATAAACAGTTGAAGTCTGAATTATTAGCCCTCCTGAATTATTAGCCCCCTGTATATTTTTCACCCAAATTCTCATTGCAAACATAGTAATAAATAGTGTGTGAATACACCTATTTAAACCTTGAATTTTCCCACAGAGATATAACCCTGATGTACCTTGTGCGGAAACCTGAAAATCCCTTTTCAGAAGAAATAAAGGCTTTGGAAAAGAACTTATCAGTGGACCAAATAGACAAGTGAGTGAGACATTAAGTTTGTATAAGTTCCTCTATTATTGTGTTGGTAAGGAGTATGCATTTACAGCAGGGGTCATTAGTCTTAGTCCTGGAGGGCCGGTGTCCTGCAGAGTTTAGCTCCAGCTTGCCTCAACAAACCTGGCTGGAAGTTTCTGATATATTCAATTCAATTCATCTTTATTTCTATAGCACTTTTACAATGTAGGTTGTGTCAAAGCAGCTTAACATAGAAGTTGTAGTAAATTGAAACTGTGTCAGTCCAGTTTTCAGAGCTGAAGTTCAGTTTAGTTCAGTTCAGTGTGGCTTAACTTACACTGCTGAAACTCCAAACTCTTAAGAGCAAATCAATTGATGTCTAGCTCCACAAGTCCCAAACCAAGCAAGCCAGTGGTGAGGAACAAACTTCATCAATTGACGAAAGTGAATCCTTGAGAGAAACCAGGCTTAGCTGGGTATCTCCTCTGGCCAAACTTCCTGTGCAGAGCTGCAGTCTAGGTGCCGGAGGCTGAAGAACACTGGACGTCCATCAAGGAGAAGCTGCAGGTGTTAATAGGTCATGGGATCATTGTGAAGACTTGTCTGTGTTGTGAATTTCTCTAGTCTGGCTCACGGCACCAAACTGTTGTGAAATTCTATGAAGAGCCCAAAAAACCAGGGAGAACTTTCGGTTGTCTTCATAGCAGAATCTTTTAATAAGAAGAACTTAGCGTGGCTTTGGCGTCATCGAAAGAAAACTCTCAACTGTACAGCAAGCATTAGTTTTTTATACATTCTAAAACAAATCATGCAAATGAAGTGTTGTTGTCGGCAGGATAAACTGCCTTTTCAGGCCTGATCTTTTTAGCATGTAAGTCTGCAGAGTGGATGACAACATATTAGAAACCTGCCCAGCTACTGACAACATAAAAGCAGTTTCTTCGACCTGAAAGTTTCACCTGAAGACACAGCCATGCTGTGAAACTGACAATTTGTATTACTTTGGGGACAGTCAGGGCTCAGGAAACCAAGACATTTTAGGGTCTGTCGCAACAGTTACGGTCACGCTGTACTTTTCGCCCCATAGATTTCCATTCATACACACACGAATGCAGCAGCTTGAAAACACAAGCTTGTATGTCGCTGCGTTCCAAAGTTCTTTGACTTGTGAAACTGCATCATGTGACTGTGTGGGACCAATAGAAGATTAAAGTGTGACCTCACTGTACAGAAATGTAATATGGAGCAATCGCTCGCTTTATCGATGTCTAATCATCTTCTTTTATCTCGCCCCTTTTCACATGGCCATACCTCAAACATTTCGCATGCTCAAACTCTAGTGTGACCACGACCTAAGACCTTGATTCGCTTGTTCAGGTGTGTTTGAGTAGGGTTGGAACTAAACCCTGCTGGACACCAGCCCTTGAGGAGCAAATCTGGTAACCCCTGATTTATAGGGTGTGTGTGTTGACTGTTCTTGTATTCACTGCTACTGTGAAAAAAGCTATCCTGATTTGCATATTAGCCTTTGGACAATTTTGTGTCCACAACATAAGTTACAATTTTAGCTTTTGAATTTACTCATGCTTTTTCATTTAAAGTATTTCCATTTGAGGGAAGTTGCTCAGTGCAGTGTTTCCCAACCCTGTTCCTGAAGGCACACCAACAGTACACATTTTCAACCCATCCCTAATCAAACACAGCTGAATCAACTTTTCATAACATCAGAAGAGACTCCAACACCTGAAGTTAATGGGTCAGAAAAGGAAGACATCCAAAATATGTACTGTTGGTGTGCCTCCTGGAACAGGGTTGGGAAACACTGGCTCAGTGGTTAGCACTGTTGCCTCACAGCAAGAAGGTCACTGGTTCGAGTCCCCAGCTGGGTCAGTTGGCATTTCTGTGTGGAGTTTGCATGTTCTCCCCGTGTTGGTGTGGGTTTCCTCCACAATCCAAACACATGCGCTATAGGTGAACTGGGTAAACAAAAATTGGCTGTGTATGTGAATGTGAGAGCATGTGGGTGTTTCCCAGTACTGGGTTGCGGCTGAAAGGGTATCCGCTGTGTAAAACATATGCTGTAATAGTTGGCGATTCATTCCCCTGATAAATAAGGAACTAAGCTGAAGGAAAATGAATGAATGTTTCTAAAGTCTGTCCTACGACAGGTTTATCAGTGAACATTTTGGGATTTCTTTCTTCCTGTGGGTTTACATTAACAAAACAAAATTGCCTGAAAAGTTGCATGATTTATGAAATATGTCTTCGCAGCTACAGAAAACTGTTGAAGAAAGCGAATCAGCATGAGATCGAGAAGTATGATGTGGTTCTGTGCACCTGCTCATCAGCACTGACGCCTGAACTCCGGGAGGTCATGGACTTCCGGCAGATACTCATAGACGAATGTGCCATGGCTACAGAACCAGAGGCCTTCATCCCTTTGGTTTCCCACCATCCACAGCAGGTTAGATGTTGAGTTGGAGGAGTGACCGTTGCTTTTCTATCAGCTGGAACCAGCCTGGCCATTTTCTTTTGATCCCTCTGGCATCAACAAGGCATTTGCGCCCACAGAACTGCCGCACACTGGATATTTTCTCTTCTTCAGACCATTCTCTGTAAACGCTAGAGATGGGTGAAAATCCCAGTAGATCAGCAGTTTCTGAAATACTCAGACCAGCCCGTCTGGCACCAACAACCATGCCACATTCAAAGTCACTTAAATCAGCTTTCTTCCCCATTCTGATGCTCACTTTGAGCTGCAGCAGATCGTCTCAACCATGTCTACATGCATAAATGCATTAAGTTGTTGCCACGTGATTGGCTGATAATAAATTTGCGCTAAGAAGTATTTAGACAGGAATGTCTAATAAAGTAGCCGGTGAGGAGGGTTTGACATTAACACCCGCCAAATGCCGGTAGATTTGAGCTGTGGCATGTTAGACAGACACTCCCACTAGCACTTTGGCTGGTTGAAAATAATGTTTAAATCGTAGTTGTCTTAAAAGCACGGTTCGACAGTAAAGGTGGCCCAATATTCGTGCAAATGTGATCTTAGAATCGAGAAGCAGCAGGACTGACAAAAGTCATTTTGCTCGCGCGAACAAAAGAAATCAGGTGAATACCGAAAGAGGATGATCACTCGCATGCGCAGGTGATGTGAAGCGCGCGACTGTTAAAAAGCCTGCATGCTCCCATTTACTTGCGTGAAGCAACCGTGCCTATAGAAGCGAATCTGGTGCGATCGGTTCTCTTCGAACTGGACAGTCGACTGGACAGACCTGCTGCTTTTAATAGCTTAAGATTAAAAAGACATCCTTTGGTAAGCTCCAGCAAACTCTGCTTTCACTTTAATAATTTTTTGATCAGGTTAATAACAAACCTAACATTAACCATGTGCACGTGATCATCCTTTCATGATCACACACGCTATGTTTTTTTTTTACCTGCTTACTTTTTCTTACAGGTATTTTTATTAATATTGTTTAATTATCTTTTTTTTACAATAACATTGCTTTAATATGAGATCAACTCCCCATTTATGTGTAGTTAACTGGTGGTATGGACCGATAAATTTGGCAAATGCTTAATTTAGAGCTCTGAAAAGTCTAATTGCAATGACACAACCCATTTGCTCATGCACACTGAGCAGCTCATACACAACACACACAAAAAGTGAAATGAATGAGGAGGCATGTGGACATAACACAAAATCTAAATCAAATAGTTTTAGCATGTCAAAGTCACATTTATGCATACAAAATGTATTTTCCCAACAACAAAAGTGTGGCTAGTGGAAAAAGTAAGTGGCTAGTAATGTTGGAAATCCACTAGCCACAGTGGCTGGTGATCAAAAAAGTTCATGTCAAGCTCTGCCGGTGAGTGTAGCTTATGTTTCTGTAAGAAAGTTCTTAATTAAATCAACATCAGTTACACTGCATTTTAAGTTGACATAACCTAGTTAAAATTTTTCGGAAAGATTTAAATCATACGCCTTCGTATGCTTTCACCCACTGGAGAGGGTAGGCAGGTCTGTGACCAGCGCCTCCATGGCTGCAGGACCTGATGGCTGCCCGCCCTTACCGGACTACATCCACACCCCCTGTTCCCATCCCCTGTGGCAATGTTATGTCTTGTCGGTATGTTTTTGTGCTAGATTGCTGGGGCTTTTTCTTTCTCCCTGATCTCACATTGCTCTAACTTAAGAGCAAGGTGAGAGGGAGTTTTTTTTTGCCTCTCTCTACTGAATGTATCTTATTTCCTGTTCCACCTCCTGTGACCTGTCTTCCCTGGAGTTGTGATGTCTGTGCACGGTCGGGAGGGTTCCATTTACTTGCATTTCGTTGCCTTGTACTTGTACATGTGTGATGACAATAAATTGAATCTAATCTAATCTAATCTAAAAAAATCATCTGAAGACTAGCACATATTTGATATGTTTCTTCACCTTCATTTTCCAGATTGTTTTGCTGGGCGATCACCAACAGATCCGGCCGATCGTGCAGTGTGGCCATGTGAAGAACATGGGCATGGAGAAATCTCTGTTTGAACGCTACATGGATCTGGCCAGAATGCTGGACACGCAGTATAGAATGGTTAGCGCTAAACAAAAGATCCATTTTGTTTATTGTCTATTCCTTTGTTATCTCACACACGCACATATATGTTAGCATGCAGACATTTGCAGGTTTCCTTCACAAGAGTTTTATGATGGCAAACTGAAAACTGGAGCTAAACGAGGACCCTGCTACCTGCTGAACCAGTCCAAGGAGCCTACGGCCATGCTGTTCGGACACATTGAAGGAAAAGAAGTCAGCTTAGTGGTGTCTACAGAAAAGGGCAATGAAAACTCAATGGCCAACACTGAGGAGGCAGAGCAGGCGGTAAGTCTGATGAAACCACACCGATGCCATTATTAATTTGACCAATGGGCTGTATACACTGCTAGTGCCAATGATGAACTACCGGCGAAACCTCAATGTGACTGTTTACTGTTTTCAATTTCATACGGTTCATTGTACAGCATCAACGTTGTAATGTATTTAAAACATATTCAGTTAAACAGACTTAAGCATTCATTTAGTTGTTCAAGTGTAAAACAAAATGAAAGACGCTAGTTCTGTCAGTAGCAGCAGGCTAGCACTAAAAATGCATTAAAAATACTGGAGTAAAATAAATTTCCTCATTTTAAAGACATGGCGGGGGGAAATTTGAATTTAATGCAGTGCTTCGTGTACATTCTGAGACCCACCTTATATCGTATATCAATCAGGCAGTGAAGAAACAGTGAAACCTTAAATGCAGTGATTTGTATGGAATGACAATTCAGCGGAAGCGATTGAGCTGGCTGACTGAAAATTAAAAGTCTGTGTGCATATATCACATTAAAGTCTGACTGCTAAAATATCATGAATTTGACAGTCATATTGTAGTGTGACAGTGACACTGGACAACGGAATGAGGATCCTTATGTTACGGGTCCCGGTCGCGGAACTCGTAGGCAGATTAAAAGTGCCTGAATTATCAGGAGAAACAAAATCACATTGAGACTTCAGTGTCAATGTCAGTGCAGCATAGTAGCATCAGAAGTAAACACAGCGAGTATCGCCATGGTAACCCAAAGCGCAAGCTTTCTCAACTGCTGATGTTATTTTGTTTCAAACACAGTCATTAGTACTGATAATAAATGACTTTTGACAGTATATAAATAAATAAATAAATAAATAAATAAATAACAAAACAATCATTAATATTGGGAATACACAATGGTGTATCACACTTACACAGAGTTATATATATATATATATATATATATATATATATATATATATATATATATATATATATATATATATATATATATATATATATATATGGCGACGCAGTAGGTAGTGCTGTCGCTTCAGTGCTGTCGCTTCACAGCAAGAAGGTTGCCGGTTAATAAACAGGCGGGCTAATAATTCTGACTTCATCTGTATATATATATATATATATATATATATATATATATATATATATATATATATATATATATATATATATATATATATATATATGTATGTATGTAACGGAGGCCAGCTAGCAAAGCGCTATGCAGGTAAACTTCACTCCTCTGACCTCAAAAGGTGCTCTAGCAACAGACACTGGGGGCCATGGTCTTTAGACCATGGTCTTAACAGCCTCCGTGTTAGAACAACCAACTCCCAACGCTGGTTCGATCCTAGCTCAGACCGGGTTTAGTGCAGTAGGACCGGTGGGTTTTATGTTTGTAAAAAAATTATATAAAAAAAATAAATATATATATATATATATATATATATATATATATATATTTTTTTTTTTTACAAACATATACAGTTGAAGTCAGAATTATTCGCACCCCTGTTTAATTTTGTCCCCAATTTCTGTTTAATGGAGAGAAGATTTTTTTCAACACATTTCTAATCATAATAGTTTTAATAACTCATCTCTAATAACTGATTTATTTTATCTTTGCCATGATGACAGTAAATAATATTTGACTAGATATTTTTCAAGACACTTCTATACAGCTTAAAGTGACATTTAAAGGCTAAACTAGATTAATTAGGTTAACTAGGCAGGTTAGGGTAATTAGGCAAGTTATTGTATAATGATGGTTTGTTCTGTAGACTATCACAAAAATAAAGCTTAAAGGGGCTAATAATTTTGACCATAAAAATGGATTTTAAAAAATTAAAAACTGCTTTTATTCTAGCCAAAATAAAACAAATAAGACTTTCTCCAGAAGAAAAAATATTATCAGACATACTATGAAAATTTCCTTGCTCTGTTAAACATTGTTCAAAATTCAAAGGGAGGCTAATAATTATGACTTCAACTGTACATAAGTAAATAAACAAATTAAATGATGGGCTCGAATGTCAGCGTATTTCTATGCGTGCTGATTCTATGTTGGTTTGCACTGAAAAGAATGATTCGTCGGATTTACTAAATTATTTAGGTAAGGAAAGTGATTGCAAACAATTCATATGGACTGAATTTAAACAAATTAAGTTGAACACTACTAAATTTAATATGTTTTGCAACCACTTACCTTAAAAAAATTAGCAAGACCAATGAATCATTTTATTTTTCAGTGTGTAATGAGTTGTTTTGCTGCACTGGTGCCACTGGTGCTGTAACAGAATAAGCTCAAAACTAGAACTTCATAGGAAAGCTTGAAGGCGGCATTTGTCCTGTAACACTGAAGCACATCTTATTCTCACGTATTCCCTATTCTCTTTTACGTTATATCTTAGTTTGTTTGTTTGCTTTCTCCGCAGGTCCGTGTGGCAGATCTCTTAATTAAACAGTCAGGTGTGTCACCTGAGCATATTGCAATTCTGACCCCTTACAATGCACAGGTGTCCGAGATCAAAATGACACTGGAGAACAAGACTATTAGAAACGTCACCGTCTGCACAGTGATGAAAAGCCAAGGTGTGCATTTACTAATTTACTACAACTTCTATATTAAGCTGCTTTGCCACAATCTACATCATAAAAGCGCCATAGAAATAAAGATGAATTGACTTGAATTGTTTTCCATGTATCTTCTAGAGTTGAAGAGTTCAGATGCAAAAACCTCTAAGTGTCGTCTGAAATTTCCATCAAAATGAACATTTTTCTCGGGCCCCTTCGTCCATGTTGAGATTTTTCACTTTAAAGACAAGGAAAAGAACTAATTATTTGCCATAAAGGTGATATAACTGAACAAACACACAGGAGCCTGATAAAAATGCTCATTTTAGAGGAAAATTTTAGACAGCATTTAGAGGTTTTTGCTTCTAAACTCTTCAGTTGCAGACTTTATTCTGCATTAAAGTTTATCTTGTCATCAAACAGAGCAGAGCATTAGCAGAGGATTGGTTTAGCGTAGCGTTTATTAGATTTGATATATTTCTGAAAGTATTTTTGTTTTGTTTTTGCCCCTGTGTGCAGGAAGCGAGTGGCCATATGTGATCGTCTCCACTGTTCGCTCCTGCTCCACATCTGACATACAGGCTTATAGAGCCAGACCACATAAAGCCTGGCTTGGGAAAAGACTGGGATTCGTCACTGATGCAAATCAAGTCAATGTTGCTATAACTCGTGCACAGGATGGACTGTGCATTCTGGGTAAGGATTGAAGAACGTGTACTCTAGACACACACAAACACACACACTTTTTAAAGTACAAACAGAGCAAGTAGAGTGTTTACACTGAAAATAGCAAAAATATAAAGTGCACATAGATCACAAAACCAGTGTTATGTTCAACCCAGGCTCATTCTGATTATGTACCCCTATATACATTTCTGGTGAGCACCAAATATGTCCCAGGAGCTACTTTTTTTTCTGCTTTTGTTTTTGCAAATCCACCAGAGGCGGCTGTGTATGCTTTTTGAAATCTTAAAATTTCTCTCACGAGTGCCATTCGCGCCTGCTATTCTCATGTAAATCCACCAGAGGCTGCTGTCGACTGACTGACTGACTGACTGATTAACTGACCCACCCTCCTCCTTCCCTAAACCCAACCAATAGTGTTTTCAAAAGCACCGATTGACCCGATCACCCTCTTCTCTAAAGAGGAAAAGTCCTTGCAGCAGCCTGATTTTTACAGCGTTTTCAGATTTTACCACATTCTCACCCTGTTATTTACTTGTTTATTTTATTTTTTGGCTTTCTGTCTCACCTGCTTTCTCCAATCGTTAGTCGCCAAACTCGAATCCCGTCGTCGTGGTCAACTCTGCTTCACGTCTCAAGTCCGCCGATGTACATGGCGAGCTACTGGACAAACTGGAAACAGCAGGAAAGCTGTCCATACGGAGCGAAGTGGTCAGCTGGTAGCAAGAAAAGGAATGGCGTAAAACCGCCACATAGCGTTCATTTTAAAGACGAAATGCAGCCATCCAAAGCTCTGGCTACAGAGTTCGGGATCTTCAGGGGCCTCATGTATCAATGCTGTGTACGTTCAAAAACTTTGCGTACGCCAGAATTCACGCTCATGTTTTGATTTATGAAATTAACCTGAGAATGTGCGTTGGTCCGCGCCAGTTATGTGATTTAAAACATATAAAAGCATTTGCAAATGTATACAACCCTGCAATGGCAGTGTCTGCCTTATTAGAGGACATTGTCAATAGTCGAATCTGAAGGCTCCAAGGTGGCAGGGTGCGCAATGGGTGGCTTCTTGGTGAGTGATGTATTTAAAGATATTGTTCCAGTTAAGTTTTTTTTATTTACTTTTTTATTGAGTGTAATTATTTAACTGCATATCAAGAGACAACCCACAAACTGACCAAGAGCGCAGATACAATGATGCCCATTTACGCACTCGGTCAGTTGTAGAGCGGGCGATTGGGCAGCTAAAATGCCGGTGGTGCTGCCTTGATAAGAGCGGAGGGGTGCTGCTATACCGCCCTAACAAAGTGTCCCTCTAATACATCTGTGTCTACCACAGACACGGATACTACTCCAGACAGTAAAGTGTCACCAACAATTGAGGCAACTCTCTCCTCAAAGGGTGTTAGTTCAGCATCCCCTGTTCCCCTGCCTGTTCGGTCCACACTTTGACGGTGCGGCGCTGTTCTCCTCTTAACCTGAACCTTTACATCGAACCATTTCTTTTTTAATTCATTCACAGCATGATGTTCAGACCCCACTGTGTTAACCGAGTCAGCTAAACTCTCCCACTCTATTTTTTTTCTTTTGTTATTAATTCCAGAGGACAAACTCGCAAATTACACCGTTTTTCTCCGGTCTACCTCCGATAGGAGCACCTCCAATTGTGAAGTTTCTCTTCTTGCTTGCTTTTGCCATTGCTTTTTCGTTTGGTTTTGCCAAAGTGGAGTCATTACCATATTTAGCACATGTGCTCAGTTTCACGTTAATTCAGATGTACAAAGAGAATATGCGTGGGATTCAGCGTACGCAGTGTTTTATACATCTGGTTTTTACTGTGTACGTACACTTACAGCTTTGTCCGTACACAATGTTTTAGAATTAATTCAACGCAAGTCTTTAATTCAAGTATGCAAGTACATTCAATTCAATTCACCTTTATTTGTATAGCGCTTTTACAATGTAGATTGTGTCAAAGCAGCTTCACATAAAAGGTCATAGTATATTGGAACAGTGTAGTTCAGTTTTTGTACATGAGGCTCCTGGAGAGTGCCAAATACGTTCCAGGAGGTTTGTTTTTTTGCTGTTTTTGCAAATCCACCAGAGGCCGCTGTGTACGCTTTTTGAGATCTCAAATTTCTCTCACGAGTGCTATTCGCGCCTGCTGTTCTCACGTAAATCCACCAGAGGCCGCTGTCGACTAACCCACTCTCCTCTTTCCCTAAACCCAATCAATAGTGTTTTCAAAAGCACCGATTAACCCGATCACCCACTTCTCTAAACCCAACTGACAGTTTTAAAAAGCAATCCAGAAAAAGAAAAGCCCTCGCAGCAGCCTGATTTTTACAGCGTTTTAGATTTTACCACATTCTCACACTGTTATTTACTTGTTTATTTCAGTTTTTGGCTTCTGATTGCATCTTACCCGCTTTCTAGAACCGTTCTTTACCGGCCTCAAACCCCGTCAATGTGGTCAACTCCTCTCTGCATCTCAAGTCCGCCGAAGTACATGGCGAACTACTGGACAAACTGACAATAGCAGGAAAGCTGCCCGTACAGAGATAAGCAGTAAGCTAGTAAGTGCGAAAAGGAACGGCGTAATACCGCCACATAGCGTTTGTTTTAAAGACGATATGCAGCCATCCATAGCTCTGGCTACATAAATCGCAATCTCCAGAAATGTATATAGGGCTACATTTTCAGAATGAACCTATGTTGGGCATAATAGGTCTCCTTTAAGGTCAATATTATAAGCCCCCTCAAGAATTATTTTCCCTCTATTGTCTACAGAACTATCTAGTCAAATATTATTTACTGTCATCATGGCAAAGATAAAAGAAATCAGTTATTAGAGATGAGTTATTAAAACTATTATGTTTAGAAATGTGCTGAAAATATTCTGCTCTCCGTTAAACAACATCACTTGGGAGGTATTTTAAGCAGAATTCAAATGAATAATTTAATTGTATATACATGTAATATTGAGATTTTTGTTATCTCTTAGGTAATAGTGAGCTGTTGAGATGCTGTGAACTTTGGGACAGACTCCTCGACCACTATTACAGAAAGAATTGTGTGGTGAATCCAGCCAGTCACATTCAGGTCAAAGCGAAGGCATCAGAAGGACTTTCCGTTTATACAGGAAACAAATAATAAGATACAAATCTCTGTGTACTTTATAAGGCATTGCAAATATGGCCACTTCCCGAAATAAAGGTACGAGAGCTGTCACTGGGGTGGGACCTTTTCAAAAAGGACACATTTGGACTTAAAGAGTCCATATTGGTAACTCAAACGCATATATATTAGTAACTATTTTTCAGGTATTGATATGTAGCCGTGAGGTATACCCCAGTGACAGCTCTTCCACCTGTATTTCTGAGAGTGTAGATTTTACAATGTTTCTACAAATATTGTAGCAAAATTCATGTTTCGAAATCCATTGCATACAATAGTTAATAATAATAATAATAATTCCTTACATTATATAGCATTATATCTCATCATCCACCCCCAGTGTGCAGCATCCATCTGGATGACCCAACAGCAGCCATATTGCACCAGACCACACACCAGCTGATTGGTGGAGAGGAGACAAAGTGATGAAGCCAATTATGATATGGGGATTGGTTAGAAGGCCGTGATGGACAGAGGCCAATGGGCAAATTTGCCCAGGATGCCAGGGTTAAACCCCTACTATTATCGAAGGGCATTCTGAGATTTTTAACGACCACAGAGAGTCAGGACCTCAGACGGTGCTCACTGAGCAGTATAGGGTCCCGGTCACTATACTGGGGCATTAGGACCCACACAGACCACAGGTTGAGCGCCTTCTACTGGCCTCACTAACACCACTTCCGGCAGCAACCTAGCTTTCCCATGTGGTCTCTCATCCAGGTAGAGGTCTACATTTGGGAATACATTTCCGAATAAAATGCGGTAGTGGTCAGCAACTCTAGTGTTATGTGAACAATAAAGCTTTCCAGGTCCCGACGTTATTTCGGAACAACATATCTGTGATTTCCTCATTCTTATTGAGCACCGGTACAGCCAGTGCTCATGACTGTTACACATGATGAACGCATGGACCAGTGCTTTCTGCATATGCTTTTTTTCGCGAGTCTGTGCGTGCATCATCTGCATAATGGTCCTCAGAGCGGGCTTAACCAATTTGGGAGAGCAAAGAAAAGATGTGCTGTCCTTCAGCTTGCATTAGAAAACGGTCAGTTCACTGTTAGTAAACCCACATCAGGCAAGTCTGATGCATGAAAGCCTTGCTTAGCTTCAGCAATCGGGCGAGAGTTGCAGAGAGCTAGCTGGTGTGTTTTATTTACATATTTAATCATTTCAAGAGTTCACACTTAGCTGATGATTGATTATAAAGCTTGTTTGGTATGCTGTCCCGGGAAAGAGCCCTGAGCTTATAAGGACCTCGAGCCCGGGGCTCCCTCCCACTTGCAGGGCGAGAGGGGAGTTTGAGCTCAGGTAGATCTCAAGAACTCCCCTGCTGTAGTAGCTAATGAACAGATAGTGATTGCTCTTAAGAGATAACTACTTACTAGGAGCATGTCTATGGTGCCGATTTGGATTAGTCAGTTAACTTAAGTTGCATGTTTTTGGACGGTGGAAGGAAACCGGGGAACCCGGGGGAAACCCACGTGAGCACGGGGAGAAGGTGTAAACTCCGCACAGAAAAGTCGGCTGGCTTGGTAAAGACTAGAACCAGTGACATTCTTGCTGTGAGGCAACAGTGCTAACCACTGGGCTGCCGTGCCACCTATCTAGAAAAGGAGGAGTAGGGGTGGAGGGGGGGATTCTTCAAAACGAAGATGACTGTTATATGGAGCTTAGGGTATTTATAGTGGCTTAGGAATCGTCTGATTGGTGAATCATAAATTGAATAATGCAGGGCCAGCTGCAAGCAGTCATAAGCACATGATCCTCTCGAAATTAGTTTATAAATAAACTTCACTTAGTAGTTTTCTGTTTTCATAATAACTAGTTGTTTCATTAGTGCCACTTGTGCCTTCTTAGGTCTTTTATTTAACATGTATAATGTTGCATTCAATATATAAATTTCTTATTGTTTAACTATATTTGTTATAATGTCCAGTTTGTTTGTGTTTTGCAGTTTACCTCAATATTGTGATAATACTCTATATACAGTGGAAGTCAAAATTATCATTATTTTGTTCTTTTTCATTTATTTCCCAAATTACTTTTAACAGAGCAAGGAAATTTTCACAGTAGGTCTGATAATATTTTTTCTTCTGGGGAAAGTCTTATTTGTTTTATTTCAGCTTCAATAAAATCAGTTTTTAATTTTTGAAAAAACATTTTAAGGTCAAAATTATTAGCCCACTTAAGCTTATTTTTTTCAGTACTCTACTGAACAAACCATCATTTTACAATGACTTGCCTAATTAACCTAGTTAAGCCTTAAAATGTCACTTTAAGCTGTATAGAAGTGTCTTTAAAAATATCTAGTCAAATATTATTTACTGTCATCATGGCAAAGATAAAATAACAGTTATTAGAGATGAGTTATTAAAACTATTATGTTTAGAAATGTGTTGAAAAACAATCTTCTCTCCGATAAACAGAAATTAGGGAAAAAATAAACAGGGGGGGCTAAAAATTCTGACTTCAACTGTATCATGATAAAAGCTTTAGATATTATCCCAGTAGAGAAATTTGATATTATCTTTAACAGCTTACAAGTTTACAATGTTTTAAATAGCAAATTTACTGTCAAAACAGGTATTTATTCATTGTTGGTTGTTGTTTTGTTGGTCGTATGCCTTTCTGGTTGTTTGTAAGTTTCATTTATTTGTAGATCAGCTTTAAAACAGCCACAAGACTGACTAAAGTGCTTTACAACAGTGATCCTCAACCACCATGGATCAATTGGTACCGGGCCGCACAAGAAATCATTAATTATTTCTGTTTTATTTATTATCGGAGTCACAACAAGCTTTTATTTTGAAAAGTCTTTTATTTTGAAAAATGACCGTATTCTCTCGCTTATATCTCAGTCACTTGAGCACCCAAATTTAAGCCACAAGCAGCAAAGTGAGTAATAAACAGACGTCCTTGGAAATTTTCTTTGCTAAGGGGAAAAAGCCCAGTGAAGGACCCGCGAACTCCCGAGGAATAGATCTGCAACCCATTTGTCAATAAATCAGGTGAATCCAGCATGTCTGTGCAAGAAGATCAACTGCTAGAGTTCCCAAATAACGGCGGCCTTTTAGAGGCCATTCGTATGTTGTGTCTTTTCTAGAGTTCACACAAGTTTGTTGTTTCCAATGGAGTCATGTGACAAGAAT
The DNA here is from genome assembly GCF_903798145.1 of Danio aesculapii. Lineage (NCBI taxonomy): Eukaryota > Metazoa > Chordata > Actinopteri > Cypriniformes > Danionidae > Danio > Danio aesculapii. The sequence goes on from NC_079441.1 coordinate 6,926,417, forward strand.
TGACCAATCAGCTCCTTCAGCTTGGAATATACACATTTCAGTAGACTAATCATCCAACACAATCTCACGGCAATTGTAACTTTTTGATTTAGTGGCTAATTCGTACGAATTCGTACGATCTAATTCGTACAATTTAGTACGATTTGCTCATCCGCCAATGACGGTTGGGTTTAGGGGTGGGGTTAGGTGCCACGCCTCCTTTTTAAAATCGTACAATTTCGTACAACTGAACTCGTACGAATTCGTACGAATTAGCCACTAAACTGACAAAACGTAAAATACTTATGTTTTCTCACGAGATCAGGCTGAATTATCTGAGACAAACACAGAATACCCAAACACTGTAGTGCTTTGTAATTTTCTACATGCTTAAAACTTGTATCAGAGTGACAGCAATGTTTTGTCAGCTTGTCATCCTCTGAGAACATGCTTGATGGTAGCAACCTACAGTCTATGAAACACCTCTCTCTCCCCCCGTCTGCGGTGATAAAAAGGTTGAGGACCACCGCTTTACAACATCATAAAACCTAGAGGTACAAAAAGAGAGCTCATTAATTCATTTTCCTTCGGCTTAGTCCCTTATTTATCAGGGGTCACCACAGTGGAATGAACCGGCAACTATTCCAGCATATGTTTTACACAGCGGATGCCATTCCAGCCACAACCCAGTACTGGGAAACATCTATTCACACTCAATCACACACACCCAACTATAAGTGAATTGGATGAACTAAATTGGCCGTAGTGCATATGTTTGGACTGTGGGGAAAACAGGAGCACCTGGAGAAAAACTCATGCCAACATGCAAACGCCACACAGAACTTGGTCACTGGGACTCGAATCAGCACCCTTCTTGCTAGAAGGCAACAGAGCTAACCACCGTGCCACCCAAAAAGTGAGATATAAAAAAATGATATAGAAACACAAGTAAGACGTGAAACTGGCTAAATGAAATCCCCAATTGGCAATCATGAGTTCCTCCTTCTAATGAAAGCATTCATCTCAGATATTGCATATATTTTATTTTAATTATCTCCAGTATAATGCACATAACATGATGTGACAAATTGGTGAACACTCAGACCCGCACTTATTTTTACCTGCATTCATTTATTGTCTTTTCGGCTTAGTCCCTTTATTAATCTGGGGTCGCCACAGTGGAATGAACCACCAACTTATCCAGCATGTTTTACACAGCAGATGCCTTTCCAGCTGCAACCCATCACTGGGAAACACCCATACACTCTCATTCACAAACACACACTAGACAATTTAGCTTACCCAATTCACCTATACCACATGTCTTTGGATTTGTGGGGGAAACCGGAGCACCCGGAGGAACCCCACGCCAACATAGGGAGAACATGCAAACTCCAACTGACCCAAATGAGGCTCGAAACAGTGACCTTCTTGTTGTGAGGCGACAGTGCTACCATCTGCACCTCTGCACCTCCCCTTTTTACCTGCATATTTGAGTTCAAATGGATGATTTAATGTGAGGCACTTTAAGCTTAAAGGGATAGTTCACGCAAAAATACTAATTCTGTCATCATTTACTCACCCATAACATTTCTTTCTTCTGTTGAACACAAAAGAAGATATTTTGAAAAATGTTAGAAACCTGTAACCAATGACTTCCATAGTACTTTCCTTCTATAGGAGTCAATGGTTACAGGTTTTTAGCTTTCTTCGAAATATCTTCTTTCCTGTTCAACAGAATAAAGACTCTCATAAAGGTTAGAAAGCACAGAGGGAGATTAAATAGTGAGTAAATATTCATTTTTGGGTGAACTATCCCTTTAAAGTACCTTACTTGTGGAATATTCACCAATGTGTTTTATTGTCTTCCCACTTTGCTGTTCGATTTAGCTTTATTTGCATGGTCTCGTGTACTCTGGCTAGTCAGAGATTGTCATTGAGATGCAGTGAGCCGCTCTTTCTTCTGACAGACTCTATAATTGGGCTGTCATACGGCTGATGCTCCCTCCAATCGGACTCTGTGTGTGTGTGTGTGTTGATCTGACCAATGCTGTCTGATCTCAATGGAGCATCTCTGAAAAGTTGTTCCTCAATGCAGGTGAACATCCACAATTCAGCAAAACTCCTCAACAAAATAAAACTCCCTGTACTGTAGCTTGAACATCACAGTGCAAGGCTTTTTTTTAATGTTCTTTATTTGAGTTTTTTTCCCACATTTTTAAGAACTAACCCTAAAATCACTGTCGCCTTACAACAAGAAGGTCGCTGGTTCGAGTCCCGGCTGGGCCAGTTGGCATTTCTGTGTGGAGTTTGCATGTTCTCCCCTTGTTGACGTAGGTTTCCTCCGGGTGCTCTGGTTTCCCCCACTGTCCAAAGAAATGCGCTATAGATGAATTGAATAAACTAAATTGGTTGTAGTGTATGTGTGTGTAATGTGATGGGAATGCTGAGTCGTAGTCATTAAACAGGTGAATGGTCAGTACAGGCAGGCAGCACACAATGTAAACAAACAAACAAACAAGGCGAGGGTCAAAACACGGCAAAGCAAGGCAGGAGAAATGCGTCGTGATGTCACAAACAATAAAACAAGACTCACCAAAGAGATGTGTGTGTGCGCGCTGTATTTAAAGTCCATTCAATCAGTTCATGAGCAGCTCCCAGCCATGAGTGTGTGTAACCAACCGAATGAGGAACAGGTGCATGTGAGCGGTGCATGACTGGATATGTAGTTCGTGTAATGGCGGATTTGTAGTGTGTTAGCGATCTGCAAGGATTAGATCGCTGGTGATTGTGACAGTGTGTGTGTGTGAATGTGAGAGTGTATGGGTGTTTCCCAGCTGGAAGGGCATCCGCTGCGTAAAACATATGCTGGAATAGTTGGCGGTTCATTCCACGGTGGCGACCCCTAATAAATAAAGGGACTAAGTTGAAGGTAAATGAATGAATAAATGTAAGGTGTATCAAATACATATATGCGTATGTACTCCCACAACTGTGCAGATGCCTAATAATATACCTCCGTAAATAATTTATATACTGTGCGATGTTTTTCTAAACCTTATTTTACAAATTGTGCTGTTTCACTCCTGTTGTTATGTTCCCAAAATTCTTCAAAATATTTTCGGCGTAATGAGGAGGCTGAGACAGTGTTAGAATCCATATGCGGAAGTTTATTAAGGGGCTTACGCAGAGACATCAACGTGTAAACAGGCAGAGAGTCTGCAACAAGCAGTCCAAACCAGTCAACAAACACAAGGGCAAATCCAGAAGAGGTAGTGATAAGTAGGCCCACACGGAATCTGCGCGTGCAATTTTTAGCCCATCACTGATTCTGTTTATTTACTTGAGTAAATGTGTGTAAATCTACATTTATTCAGTTTTTAAATTAATGTCAGTAATATTATTGACTAATAAGAAAATATTCATCTGATTTAGTTTGTACTGTAATATCTTTAGTCTTTTAGTAGAGATATTATATGAGACTTGCTTTGTTTACCAAATAAAGTGGATCTAATTGGATTTGAACATTAAATAAAAGTTAAAAAGGAAGTTAAAAAGATATTACTTTTATTTCACATATTAGAGTTTTAGTTATGATACTCCCAAAATAATTCCGCAGAAATCTGCAGATTTTTACCAAAATTCTCCACAGAAATAGCAAAAAACGTCCGCTGATTCCGTCTGGCCCTGGTGATAAGGCAGGCAAAAGTTCAAGGCAACAACAATCAGTCCAAACCAGATCAAAAGGGCAAGAGAGTCATGAGAGTCACTTTAAACAATGCTTGGTAAGGCAGGTTAACTAGCAATACTTCGCAAGGAAACATGGTTCGAGTTCTCACTGATATACAGGCCAAACAGGAAGTGAGCGCAGAGAGAGCGAAGCTGATTAGTCAGGCGAGGGCGAGGTATGTATGTATGCATGTATGTATGTATGTGTATATGTATGTATGTATGTATGTATGTATGTATGTATGTATGTATGTGTATATGTATGTATGTATGTATGCATGTATGTATGTATGTATGTATGTGTATATGTATGTATGTATGTATGTATGTATGTATGTATGTATGTATGTATATATGCATGTATGTATGTATGCATGTATGTATGTATGTATGTATGCATGTATGTATGCATGTATGTATGTATGTATGTGTATATGTATGTATGTATGTATGTATGTATGTATGTATGTATGCATGTATGTATGTATGTATGTATGTATGTATGTATGTATGTATGTATGTATGTATGTATGTATGTATGTATGTATGTATGCATGTATGTATGTATGTATGTATGTATCTATGTATGCATGTATGTATGTATGTATGTGTATATGTATGTATGTATGTATGTATGTATGTATGTATGTATGCATGTATGTATGTATGTATGTATGTATGTATGTATGCATGTATATATGTATGTATGTATGTATGTATGTATGTATGTATGTATGTATGTATGCATGTATGTATGTATGTATGTATGTATGTATGTATGTATGTATGTATGTATGTATGTATGTATGTATGCATGTATGTATGTATGTATGTGTATATGTATGTATGTATGTATGTATGTATGTATGTATGTATGTATGCATGTATGTATGTATGTATGTATGTATGTATGTATGTATGTATGTATGTATGTATGTGTATATGTATGTATGTATGTATGTATGTATGTATGTGTATATGTATGTATGTATGTATGTATGTATGTATGTATGTATGTATGTATGTATGTATGTATGTATGCATGTATGTATGTATGTATGTGTATATGTATGTATGTATATGTGTATATGCGAGAGGATATCATATGATCCGGAAGTGTACAAAAAGGAGCACCTGATTGTAGTGAACACTGTCTGATGAAGAGCCGTGTGGCTCGAAACATTACACATGCTTTGTGTCAGCCGTTTTAATTTAATACATTTGTATTTTTGGAGCTTTGGTGTTGCCGCCTTTGATGAATATTTAATTTGCACCTTTTGCGTTTTTTGGCTGAGCACCCAGTTGAGAGGGATGTGCGTGCTTTTGTACAGTTTTTCATTAACTAACATTAACCAATACAACCTTACTGTTAAGTGTTACCATATCTTCTTTAGTGTTCAACTGAGCAAAAACAACCTCAAACTGGTTTGAAACAAACAAAACGTGAGTTAATAGGGACAAAATTTTCATTTTGAGTGCGAACTATCTCTTTAAATCCCAAATCATGATGGTCAGAAACAAATAGATTGCTTAAACCCATCATTGGATGCATCAGTGCATTCATTCTGGCCTCATTTCCAAACACAAGGGCCATCTCTACTTCTCAAGAGTCTCTCTGTTACTGCAGGTTGTTTTGCATCATTACAAACAAACTACAAACAAGTTTAAAGAGAGTCCAAGGAGAAAGAGCTTTCAGAAAAAGTAAAAAGCCTTGTTTCACATTGCTTGAGAGGAGCAAACACTTGTCACAAGCACCTGGCATGCTTACAAATGTGGAGACTTTTATTCCCAAAGTAAACCCATGTCCATTATAATCAGCGATTGACCTTGCGTGACATCTCCTATGGATTTTCCCCTCGTTTGCTGAAGTTAATTAACTCGTGGAAAGCTGCGGTCACTGCAACTTCATTTAGGACTAATCTGTATGAAATAGGAGGAGGTTTGTGCCAAAATAGTGTCAAGGTTGTGCTGGGATTCCTGTGCAACGACTCTAATTAAAAGAAACCTGAGTTGAATTGGTACATGTTTTTGATTCCCGGCTCGGCCGGTTGGCATTTCTGTGTGGAGTTTGCATGTTCTCCCCGTGTTGGTGTGGTTTCTTCCGGGTGCTGAATTGGGTAAACAAAATTGGTTATAGTTTATGAGTGTGTGTGTGAATGTGTGAGCGTATGGATGTTTCCCAGTACTGGGTTGCAGCTGGAAGGGCATCTGCTGTGTAAAACATATGCTGGATTAGTTGGCGGTTCATTCTTATGTGGCGACCGCTGATATATAAGGGACTGAGCCGAAGGAAATTGAATGAATGAATGTGTTTCTGATTGGTTGTGACTCATGTCTTAATGAGTGGGGGGGGGGGGGGGGGTGTTGTGGACAAAAGTGAAGGAATGTGGGGGAGGGTGGGTTGTGGACAAAAGGGAAGGAATGTGGGGGAGGGTGGGTTGTGGACAAAAGGGAAGGAATGTGGGGGAGGGTGGGTTGTGGACAAAAGTAAAGGGAGGGGATGGGGGGTGTTGTCGTGGACGAAAGTGAAGAGTGGGGGGAGGTGGGGGGTCAGGAGTCGTGGACGAGGGCCCCTAATAATATCTCTGGGGCCCCCAAAATGCATGGGCCCTTAGAATCGTACTAACTATCCCACCCCACAGCGGCACCCCTGGGCTCTATTTTAATGATCTAGGCACAAAGTCTAAAGCGCATGGTGCAAAAGCATTAAGGGTGCATCCGAATCCACTTTTGCTATTTTAAGGTTGGAAAAATACGCTCTGCTCCATGGCGCATGGTCTAACAGGGTTGTGCTTATTCTCTTAATGAGTTAAGGGTGTTTTGAGTGGACTTTATAAGTGGAAAAACTGAAGGCTTCACTAGCGAGAAAACAGTTAAACAGACAATCTGCAGCGCGAGGATAAATAACAAGCCTCCTCCATTTGACCTCTTTACTTTCTCTTTACTTTACTTTTACTCTTTACTCCTTTACTTTTGTGGATAAGGAAACGGTGTTGAATGCACTCCACTGAAGACATCCACTAGCCTAAATATTTAATTTTGTTTGTTAAGCACAAAGATTTGTTTCAAAACTATTTCTAAATTCAGTTCTAATTTACAACAAATGAATAAATGAACAATAATAACGAAGTGTGGTCAAAAACTGAGTTATATCCAAACACACGTCCTGTTCTTAAGCCCCATATGGTGATGCAGACGTCTCCAAAACCCCACAGGTGGACAAATCGAAACTTGTGTTTATTAAAACTAATATAAATATGCATATAATAAATAATACTGATAATAATAGTAATAACATTAAAGCCCCCCGAGATGAAGAAGGCATAGTGGCGGTGGTTTTTATATGTAGAAAAAAAATGACTTTTGCATAATTTTAATCCTTTAACTCTTTTTCATATGTAAAGATATTTGTGTATTGCTGTACATCCTGTGTGTATTAAGCAATGTGTAAATGTTTGGACCTGCATATGTGCTCTGTGCTGGACTTTAGAGCAGTTTCGGTTGGTCAATTGCACAGTCTATTTTAGTTCCTCAAAAAAGCTAAGCACCAACAAGGCACCTTAACACACCTCCTTTTTAGACCAGCACACCCATGAGTCCACAAAATGACGCAAATGGATTTGCTATTTAAACAATGTGGCGCAAAACATGAAAATTACAGTTACGCTGGTCTGAAATCGCGACAAACATGTCTTGCGCCTTATTGCACTGGGTAAATAATAAGGCCTATTGCCAAAATGGTTGCTAAAATTGTCTAATTAATTTAGCCAATTTCAGGCATTTTAGCCAACAAAATTCAACCGTATTTGACTAAACAAGTGGCAAAACCTTTTATGCAATCCATGATGCACGGCATTCACTGTGTAAAACATATGCCGGATATGTTGGTGGTTCATTCCGCTGTGGCGACCCCAGATTAATAAAGGGACTAAGCTGAAAAGAAACTCAATGAATGAATGTTGATTAATGAGCATTGTCCTTGTTAAGCAAATACCTTTTAGCAACTCAAATAAGTCTCAGATTTAGAGATTAGTATAGTCACTGTTGGGGGAGTTTTATCATAAAGGGATGTGTGTGGATTTAAACAGATGTCTGTAGACTTTGTGGCATTGAGTCATTGCAGTGTTTGCCAGAAATGTTATTATACGTAAGCGCACGATAAAATTATGTAACTGTTTTTTTTTCTTTCCATGATTTCATTCACATGCACACACTGCTGTGGAGGCATGATAATGATATAAATATGCTGTATCATTAAGAGGTTCAAACATTAGGTGGCAGCATTCTCACAAAAATACAGCAGCAATTCCTGGAAAAATCCTCATATTTTGTACTAAAAGCTTTTATTTTAATAAGGAATGAAGACAAGCGTATAATTAGACTAATAGATCGATGTTTATTTTGTTTTGAGAGCTGATTTATAAGTTTGTTAAATTGTGGTAGAGATAACGTTAACATTATTATAAATATGTCAGATACTCACTATATAATGTTATGCATAATACATTTAATTTATATAGCTTAATTTAATACTTATAGACATGTTTTGGAAATATAAAGGAATATTTAAATAAATATGATGTTCTAGTTTTGTGAAAAATCTATTATATATTATTAGCATCTTAAAAACTAATCAAGCATTGTTCATTTTATCTGTTATTTTGTTATAAATATTTGTATGCATACAGCTGGAGAAATGATTAGTCCTCTATGATGATGCATAATGTATTATGTTATTTTGCAAGATACTAGTATTCAGCTTAAAGTGTAATTTAAAAGGCTTAACTAGGTTAATTAGGTTAACAAGGTTAAGTCAGGTTAATTAGCCAAGCCGTGGGACAACAGTGGTTTGTTCTGTAGCCAAATCAATCAATCAATCAATCAATCAATCAATCAATCAATCAATCAATCAATCAATCAATCAATCAATCAATCTATCAATGAATCAATCAATGAATCAATGAATCAATCAATCCATCAAAAAAAATCTGACCGTAGCGGATTTTACATTAAAAAACTCATTTTAATTTGCACACTTTGCAAAGTCACTTTGAATTGCCACTGTGTATGAAATGTGCTATATAAATAAACTTGCCTTGCCTTACTTCAAGCAGCCGAGCAAGCTGGACACATAATTAACCACATGCACGTAGTACTGGATCATTTCTAGTGGTATTTCCACCAAAGGACATCCTGGTCTTTTAACTCTGTCCTTTATAAAAACCCAGCCGGTAACTTCAATTAGGTTGGCGAAGACAACATCACTGATTGTGTTGTTCGATAAGGCCACAAACTCATTTAACGTGTCCAAAATGAAATGCATTTTAAGTGAATCTAAAAAAACATTGCATGAGCTGTCATCAACCTGCTGCGCAAGTGTCAGTATTTGCTCCACAATTTCACAGATTACCTCAAAACAGTAAACACGTCGACTGTGAGTGACATCACTTTCCGATACAAACATGCCCTATATATAAAATAACCCCTCCCCTGTCGTGTGATTGACAGGTTTCAGTGTACACATCGGAAATTCAAACGCAAAAGGATTTGCGATTCCATTAGAGTTTTGGCAGGTTACATGAACAACACGGAGAAAAGGGAAAAGCAAATGAAGCTATTAATATTGCCATTTAGATATGTCAGGTTTATAGCTTGTAAGACATGGGAAATGCATTTGCAAATGGACTTTTTCATTTGAAATGTGGCAGTCACTGGTCGTTCGCGAAAGCGGAAATACAAATGGTAATACGCGATTTGCAATTGCTTGTGGATTATGACACAATTTATGCGTCCACATATGAAAAATGCTATTGAAAATCCTATTTTGGATGCCGAAGCACTGAATCTCCAAAATAATAGATATTTTTTTAAATAGGCACTATTCTTATAAATAAACTGCATAGTTGCAGTCTAAACAACTTTATTTTCACCTAAAAAGCCTCAAACATTATGTTGTCCAACAGCTACAGTGAGTTTATTGATCTGCTGTCACTCTATATTAGCGGAGTCATACACAAGAGTGAAGAAACTGTACTCCCCACTCTTCACTTTTGTCTGCGACCACATATATATATATATATATTTACAGTTCAAGTCAGAAATATTAGCCCTTTATATAATTTAACCCAATGCATTGGGTTATTTTGATTAAGTGTTATTTTCTTTCATTCTGGTATTACTATTGCTACTATAACTAGTACTACTATTAATTTTATAATTATGGCTGTGTAAATAAATAACATACAGTATTCAAAAATATTGAAAATGCTTCATTTCCATTACATTTTAAGTTCCGAAAACAACATTACGCACGCATATTAATGCAGCTGTTTTGTGTCAGTTAAATCAGTTGACTGTTGAAATTCAAAATTTTTAACCCAACTGGTTGAGTTATTAAATAAATAACCCAATAAAGGTTAAAAATAACCCAACAAAGCACCAAATATTTAACCCAACTGGTTGTTTTTAATAAATAACATAATAAATGTTAAAAATAACCCAACAAAGCACCAAATATTTAACCCAACTTGAGTTATTAATGTATAGTCCAATAAAGGTTAAAAATAACCCAACAAACCACCAAATATTATTAACTCAACCATTGCATTGAATAAATAACTCAACGTGTTTTAGAGTGTAGTTTTAATAACTCATCTCTAATAACTGATTTATTTTATCTTTGTCATGATGGCAGTAAATAATATTTGACCAGATATTTTTCAAGACACTTCTATACAGCTTAAGCTGCGGTCACACTGGGCTTTTCTCCCCATAGACTTCCATTCATACGCACGCGAATGCTTCAGACCAGAAACGCAAGGTCATGTGTCAAGTTTCGCAGGTCGCTGCGGTGCAAAGTTTAAGCTTGGTGAACTCTGACCTGCGAAATTGCATCACTTGACTGCGTGAGACCAATCGAGGATCAAAACAGGACCTCTCTTGACAGAAATTTAAAACATGGAGCAAATCACTCGCTTTTTTAATGTCTGATCATCTTGTTTAATCCTGCACCTTTTCACAGTGCCGCACGACAGAATTTCGCACACACAAACTCTAGTGTGACCGCAGCTTTAAAGTGACATTTAAAGGCTTAACTAGGTTAATTGGGTTAACTAGGCAGGTTAGGGTAATTCAAGAGTTCACAATTAGATATTGTTTGACAACTGTTAGCAGGTTTGGCATGCTGTCCCTGGAGAGAACCCTGAGCTCGGAGATAGTTGAGCCCAGGGCTCCCGCCTGGTCCATACAGCATGTGAGGGAAGTACGAGATCAGGTGGTTCTCGAGAGCTCCCCGTGGTAAAGGAGGAAAGGAGAAGAAGGGGTGGTTGGGGGGTTTCTTCAGAAAACGAAGATAAGAGAGTAGTTCTAGCTAGGCTACTTATAGTGAGTTGGGATTAATCTGATTGGCTAACTAATAAATGTAGATGGGTGGCCAGCTGCAGTCAATCATATCACGTGCTCCTCTCTAAGTGAAGTTTAGTTATAAACTAATTTCGAGAGGATCACGTGCTTATGATTGCTAGCGGCTGGATCCGTATTATCCAATTCTCAATGCACCAATCAGACGACTCCTAAGCTACTACAAATACCCTGGGTTGCCTACCACCGCTATCTTCGTTTTGAAGAATCCCCCCATCCACCCCTACTCCTCCTTCATCCTAGATGGGTGACACGGTGGCCCAGTGCTTAGCACTGTTACCTCACAGCAAGAATGTCTCTGGTTCCAGGCTTTACCAAACCAGCAGACATTTCTGTGCGGGGTTTCCCCCGGGTTCCCCGGTTTCCTCCCACTGTCCAAAAAACATGCAACATAAGTTAATTGACTAATCCAAACCGGCACTATAGACATGCTCCTAAATGGTTATCTCTCAGGAGCAATCACTAGCTGTTCATTGGTTATTACAGCAGGGGAGTTCTCGAGATCTACCTGAGCTCAAACTCCCCTCTTGCCTTGCTACGGGAGGGAGCCCCGGGCTCGAGGATCTTATGAGCTCAGGGCTCTCTCCCGGGACAGCATGCCAAACAAGCTTATAATTAATCATCAGCTAAGTGTGAACTCTTGAAATTAGTTTATGAAACTTCACTTAGGCAAGTTATTGTATAACGATGGTTTGCTCTGTAGATAATTGAAAACAAAAATAAGCTTAAAGGGGCTAATAATTTTGATCTAAAAAGGTTTTTTTTTTACTGCTTTTATTTAAGCCGAAATAAAACAAATTAGACTTTCTCCAAAAGAAAAAATATTATAGGAAATACTGTAAAAATTTCTTGCTCTGTTAAATGCAATTTAGGAAATATTTTACAAAAGGAAAAAAAATCAATGGGGGTCTAATAATTCTGACTTCAACTGTATATTACCCTGGAGCATGTCTCCATTTACTACACAGAGCAGTTGAAGAGAATCACTGATATTTGATGTTAGTTCAGCGTTCTCTTCAGTGACCTCCTGAAAGTACACTTCGGCCTCAAGTTTCGTCAAATGTTCATCAAGATGTTCAGCAGATGTGAGATTCTGTATGATAACAGCACGGTTCTCTATTCAGTCAGCCCACAGAGAAATCCATCAGACTGAATTGGATCTAGTTTTTAATCTTAAAAAAAAGCAAAGCTGCATGCAAATGTACAGAAGATGCTTTATGCAGAAAAATGTCCAACTGTGCAAAGAGCAATACTATAAACAGGTCAGTGACAGATTGACTTATGCACCTGTTAACCACTAATACTAACATACCTGCCAAGATCATGAGAAATTCAGCTGGCCGAGCTCTCCAAAACGACATGCAAGCCAGCTCTACCTGCCAAAATCTGCTCCGTGGGCAGCAAAAAAACATTACGCAACCACCCCATTTGGAGTTGAAAGCCATTTTTGCAGGAAAATGACACAGGGTGAAGATGTGCTAGCATTTGCACCCAATATGGACCTCTAGAACAAAGAAAAAAAAGGGAGTTTTTCCAGCTAACATATGGTGAGCATCTAAGATATACGCAACAGCTGTCTTTTCCTTAATGAATGCCTTCAGCTTAGAATATGAGCAATGCTGACGTCTTCAAAACCGATCCAGATGCAAACACTTTATCAGTATGCTGCATTCACTGTTAAATGCTGGGTTCCACACAATCCCTTCAACGCAAATCAATTGAGTTAACTTAAGAGTTTTTACAATTTTAAGTTGACTGAACATAGCATAAAACAATTAATTTGCCATCCCCCCCCCAAAAAATCATGTTGTTTCAGCTTATTTTAAGTAAGAAATTTGAACAAGCAGCCAAAATAGTGCTATATGGCATCTAACATGCTTTGAATGTCTCAAGTGTATTGTGAAAAAGACAACCTCAGTAAATAAATAAATATACTGATGACACTATCAGTTCTTTTAAGGTGGCTAACAGATAAATTTAGTCTATTTCAAGAGTTCACACTTAGCTCACGATTTATGCATAGCTTGTTTGGCGTGCTGTTGGCGTGAAACCCACCAGAGGCCGCTGTCGACTGACTGACTGACCAATCGACTGACCAATCCTCCTCCTTCCCTAAACCCAATCAATTGTATTGATTGACCCGCCCACCCACTTCCCTAAACCCAACCAACAATTTTCAAAAGCAATCCAGAAAAAAAAAGCCCTCGTCTGATTTTTACCAGGTTTTTTCGATTTTACCACATTCTCACCCTGTTATTTACTTGTTTATTTTAGTTTTTGGCTTCTGTTTTTGTCTTACCTGCTTTCTGGAACCGTTCTTCACCAGACTCGAATCCCGTTGTCGTGGTCAACTCCTCTCTGCGTCTCAACTCCGCCGACAAACATGGAGAGCTAATGGGACAAACTGGTAACAGCCGTTCATACGGAGGTAATCGGTCAGCTGGTAAACTTGTATAATTGTCGGCTAAGTAAAGTAACAGCTAGTTTATGAAGTAACTTATAAGGGTGCCTGATAACATAACAGTGCCTGTGCCTCAATGTGCATACTTTCCACCCTAAATTATTGAATATTACAAATGTTATATAGCATTTAGATCAGAGAGGTGGATATGCACATTGAGACGCAGGAATATCGATGTTTCACATGAGTTGTTCGTAACGGAGAATTATTAACAAACGAACCGCTCCCTCCCTTAGATTTAGAAGTGAAAGCAGGAGAGGGGGTGTGTGCTTCAGGACACAGATTAGATCAAATTTAACAGGGAGGGAGGATAATACTTTTCCATGCACACAAACACACGCTTTTTGTTAGCAATGCCCATGCGATCACTTATCCAACGATACAGAAAAGTGATGTCTAATTATAATCTTCATGATTTAAACAAATACTTGCGTACTGACCTCCTGATCATAAATATATGTGTATATATCTATGGCTCCGGAAGATTCTCCACTGCACCTTGGTCCCGCATCCATTTCAAAGGAGCACTACCCTGTACTAAAATGCGACTCTATTGACACATTTCTTCCTATAGAAAACAACAGGGTAGGCGACATCTAGTGTAAGTATCTATGGGGTAAACTTAGAGCGCAGTGAATGGGAAAGTACCACAAAATTTTTTTGTGTCCTTTATTTCTCAGTCTTTCACCCCTGAGCACAACAGAAACCCATATGTTGCCGAGAAAAACTACCATATGTTTCCGAGAAAATTCAGTAAGTTTGCTATGTCCACCTAATGCTCTTGAAAATAGACAGCGGGCAAGCTAAAGGGGCGAGTGTCGCTTGGGAAGGGAGACATTTATGGCAACAACACACAGTATTATTATCACACAGCATTACTGTCTTTATGAAATGAATATTATGTTATCACAAATTGTTAAACAAGTTATCTTTTGTTTAATAATTGCTTTAAAATATTAAACGTCAGTTGTGGGTGATGACCGCATGGTGCAACTCACCGCCGGAGAGAGCCTGAGAGACAGGCTGCAAACACTGTTTGAATAATCTTTCTGCAGTGATGATGTTCATAGTCATAAAAGATCAGTCAAGTTAACGTTAATTTGCATGAATTTAACATTTCAATATTTTAAATTGTCATGCTGTAATAAATAAAATGATTGTGAAGTTGTTTCATTTCCAAATTTCATAAAATTGATCAAATATAGTATTAATTTCAAGTTAAATAAGACTTAAAACAATGTCCATTTTTGATGGTGAATTGAAGTTATGCGCCCTGTACGGAACACTGTTAACATCATCTTCCGTACACATGCGTAAGCGGTACTTCTCCCATGTTTTCTCAAAAAAACCACTGGTCCAAAAGACATCAATCAAAATTTATATTGTGCAATAGGGATTCACATTTCACCCAGAGAATAATCACACAAACATTATTATCTAGCTTTCAATGATGGAGGAGTTGTCATTTGAGTGCACTGAAAAGCGAAAAGTGTACGGAACACGGTTAGTCTATGTTACTGAGGAAATATACTATGTAAAGTAAACTGAATTTAAATGAATTGTATAAAATCTGACTTTCTAAGCATGTGTTACCATCTCTCAGTTACTACTTGCCCCATAGATGGGGTAAAAAGTTACATTTTTACCCCTGGCACTTTTGGCAATACTGCACAGAAACCATAGATCCAGCGAACATACTTTTATAACTCATTTGTAGGAGAGGCTTGTGTGTTGTTGGGAAAAAATATGGTTTGTCTAACCCCATTACTTTGTTCATTATTTGGTTGAAAACCAAAAAGTGTTACTTTGCCCTACTGAAAAAAACTGCTTAAACCAGCCTAGGCTGGTTGGCTGGTTTTAGCTGGTTGACCAGGCTGGTTTTAGAGGGGTTTTGGCCATTTCCAGGCTGGTTTCCAGTCATTTCCAGTCTGGCCTTAGCTGGTCAGGCTGGAAAATGACCAGCTAAAACCAGCTTGACCAGCCTAGCCAGGCTGGGAGCCCAGCCAAAACCACCTATGTCCAGCTTAAACCAGGCTGGTCAAGCTGGTTTTAGCTAGATTTAGCTGGTAATTTTCCAGCCTGACCAGCTAAGATCAGGCTGGAAATGGCTGGAAACCAGCCTGGAAATGGTCAAAACCCCTCTAAAACCAGGCTGGTCAATCAGCTAAAACCAGCCAACCAGCCTAGGAAGGTTTAAGCTGGATTTTTCAGCAGGGTGTGTATCGCTCTTCCCTAAATACATGTTCATTTGTTTAAAAAAATCAAAATATTAAAAACGTTTAAGGATTTAAGATGCTGACAAACGCGTCAACAGTCTCTATTACAACTTCCTTGTGTCGAATCGTCTGTTTTTCCTCAATTTAAGTGTCTCCTGAATGAATAAGTGTAAATGAAATGTCATTTCGAGATCACGAAGGACATCTGGGCAACAGCGGAGCTTTTCCCCCTCAGAGATAAAGTTCAGCTTCAGAATGAACACGAGAGCTCGCTTCAAGTGACATAATGCTCAATTATTACCCTCCATTGCTCGGGATGATCAAGTAAAAACTCTCTCAGTGCCATCACTAAAAGCCTCGGCGATATTTCTCTCTCTCTTTCTGCAGACTGAGACATCGGCTTGAGGAATAAAATGATCTCGACTCTGTCACGCCTGAATAGCGCTCGCGACACGACGCCATTTTTCAAGAGGAACCCGCGCTCTTTTTTCCTGCTTTCTTTCACGGAGGCCAAAACGAAGAGCGAGGCTGATCAGGCGCGCATAATACCCGTGAAATAAATCCAGACTGTGAAATGTTTTCCTTTAAAGCACAGCTCTCAGCGCAGATAATGCTCAACAATATTTCAAGGAGGATTGCACCCCGCTGTTATCCTATAAATGTCGTCTGAGGTTATGAGGTTTAAAGAGAGCTATGAATATATAGAGGAGCTCTGTGGAGCTTATATTCCGTCAGATGTGCTCTTTGGCTACTTAACAAAATCTCATTTCAGGCCGTGTGTTGTTTTATTAGGGATGTTTAGGACTAGAGAGGCGACTATAATGCTTATTACAGTTGAGGAGAGGTGTGTTGCTTTGCTTAAAGAGATAGTTCACACAGAAAAAGATTGATGAAATTCACATGTTAATTTACTCATCCTCAGGTCATCCAAGATATTTCCCAAATGATGTTTAACAGAGCGATGATATTTTCACAGTATTTCCTATAATATTTTTTCTTCTGGAGAAAGTCTTATTTGTTTTATTTCGGCAAAGCAGTTTTTAATTTTTATAGCCGAAATAAAACAAATAAGACTTTCTCCAGAAGAAAAAATATTATAGGAAATACTGTGAAAAATATTTGACGATGCTTTTATCACGTCTCGTTTACATTTTTGTAACTCTTTACTGGAGGGTCTTCCAGCCGATTCACTTAAGATTTTACAATATATTCAAAACTCAGCCGCACAAGTGTTACTCATACCTCATACTCATACCTCATACCTCATCTCATTCTCATGTTACCCCTGTTCTTCAACAGTTACACTGGTTGCCTGTTAAGTCACGCATCAGTTTTAAAACCTTGATTTTAACTTATAACGCGATTCATGGTTCTGCTCCTGATTATATGCGGTTGAAGTCAGAATTATTCGCCCCCCTTAAAGGAAATTTTCTCAGTTATGTCTGATAATATTTTTTCCTCTGGAGAAAGTCTTATTGGTTTTATTTCAGCTAGAATAAAAGCAGTTTTTAATTTTTTTAAATCCATTTTAAGGTCAATATTATTAGCCCCTTTAAGCTATGTTTGTTTTCGATAGTCTACAGAACAAACCATCGTTATACAATTACCCTAACCTGCCTAGTTAACCTAATTAACCTAGTTAAGCCTTTAAATGTCACTTTAAGCTGTATAGAAGTGTCTTGAAAAATATCTAATCAAATATTATTTACTGTCATCATGGCAAAGATAAAATATTATTAGAAATGAGTTATTAAAACTATTATGTCTAGAAATGTGTTGAAATCTCTCCGTTAATAAACAAAAGAAAATAAACAAGGGGACTAATAATTCTGACTTGTGATTTGATATCTACATCCTCTTCCTCTTGTTATTTACATTCTGCTTGTTTCAGCCTCGTTGCAAACTTAGCACCATGGGAGGTAGGGCATTCTCCTGCTGTGCACCTAAATTGTGGTATGCTGTTCCCACAAGAAACTTCTTAAAACTCACTTTTCTAGCATTGCTTATAATTTATGAGGCTTTCTTTTTTAATTTGTACTTTGTATTTCATGTTTAATTGTGTTCTGATGCTTTTGTTTGTGCTTTGAGTTTCAAAAAATTTGGTAATTTCTTAAAATAACGAATATTAAAATAATAAAATAATGAAATTTATTATTATTATTATTTGTCTAATTAACCTAACTTCCTTAATTAACCTAATTAACATAGTTAGGCCTTTAAATTGCACTTTAAGCTAAATAGTATCATGAAAAATGTCCAATAAAATAGTATGGACTGTCCTCATGGCTAGAATAAAAGAAATCAGTTACTAAAACTATTATGCTTGTAAATGTTTTTTTTATATATACAGGGGGGGCTAATAATTCAGGAGGGTTAATAATTCTGACAATATGCAGCTGACTTTTCCAAATGAACAATGTTTATTTTGCTGCTGCGTATTCTTATTTTTTAGATGAATAATTAATCTACTGAAGATAATCAGTGGATGTTTCCCAGTGATGGGTTGCAGCTGGAAGGGCATCCGCTGTGTAAAACATATGCTGGATAAGTTGTCAGTTCATTCCACTGTGGTGACCCCTGATTAATAAAGGAACTAAGCCGAAAAGAAAATGAATGAATGAACAAGCAAAGTAAGCTTATGTTAAAAGAAAAAAAACAAGATCAAATTCCTGCATTTGTATGTTTTTTATTTTTAATCTAAAAATAAAATAAAATAAATCTAAACTATTGACTGCCATATACTGTATATCGCCAATTTGATTTCACCAAGTAGGACCTGTTGCTGGATTAACATCTATGTTGATGCTGGAACAACATTCCAATCAGCCAATCAGAATTAAGCAGTATGCTTACCGTTTATGCTGAGTTTAGGCTTAGGTTTAGGTTTATGCACTTCTACATGATTGTTATCCAACTCTTATTCCCTTCTAATTATGGGAATAATTGACAGGCTGAGGTTAGGGGTAGGCAGGGCTTAATTTGAGCCAAATCTTGCCGGATCCTGTTCCTGAAAATGTCAGATATTCGTGTTTTGCGTTCCGGTATTTATTTTAATGGATCAGGCATTAAAGGGCCCATAGTTTACCTCTTTTTTATGATTTAATATTAATATTATGGTTCTTCTGAGTGTGCCAGTTTAGGTTCAGTTCAAAACACAATTCAGATTTTTTTATTTTTATGTGTTAAAAAGTGTCATGTTGGGGACGTGTCCACAGCTCGCTGATTTAGGGGTGTGTTGCTTCACATGTAGATTAGTTTCGGCTTCCCGCCCAACGTAACAAGGGGGCGGGGCCATGAGCTCACCGCTCTGCATTTGCAACAGAGTCTGACAGGCAGATTGAGAGAAGGAGCTGGAGTGAGAGGTTCAGCAATCAGTCGTAAACGCTGACTTGACAGATAGAGGACAATGCACAAGTCATCTGCGAGCAAATTAAGGTGAAGGTAGGAGCAGCTCGACTAGTGTACTCAGCATTAAACTCCATTGTGTTCTAAATGTGATTGTTTCGTTTTTACTGTAATAAGTTCAGTATAAAATGTTAAAAACAAAACTGCTTTAGTTAATATGATTTAAAGCAACATTTTTAGGAAATTCCCCTTGGCAAATTTATTGTAATACAGTTTAGTATATGTGACCCATGGCCCTCAATCCAGTTTAGTTTTTGGCCCTTTATAGGAAAAACTTTGTGCACTACTGCTTTAAATCGATCCAAAAATATGATAAAGATATTTATATTGCAAAAGATTTCTATTTTAGATAACTGTTGTTTTTCATAGCAACAGGTATGGTAGCTCAAACCTGCTCGGGAGCAGCCTTATATTATATAAACAGGATTAGATCAGGTCTGTTCAAGCAAAGGTAATACTAAAAGTATGTACCGAATGCTGATATTTTCTTACATTAGACTATAAATAGTAAAATAAAATAGTAAAACAGTTTTAAAAATGGGCGACGCAATGGGGCAGTAGGTAGTGCTGTCACCTCACAGCAAGAAGATCGCTGGTTTGAGCCTCGGCTGGGTCAGTTGGCGTTTCTGTGTGGAGTTTGCATGTTCTCCCTGCGTTCACGTGGGTTTCCTCCGGGTGCTCTGGTTTCCCCCACAGTCCAAAGACATGCAGTACAGGTGAATTGGGTAGGCTAAATTGTCCGTAGTGTATGAAAAAAAAAAAGTTGCAGCTGGAAGGGCATCCGCTGTGTAAAAACGTGCTGGATAAGTTGGCGGTTCATTGCTGTGGCGACCCCGGATTAATAAAGGGACTAAGCCGAAAAGAAAATGAATGAATGAGTTTTAAAAAATATATATGTATAATAGAATAAAATATAAAACATATAATATAGAAGTTTTAAACAATTATAAATAAAACTGTTATACAATTTACACTCCAAAATAAAAGTACAAGAACTGTCACAGGAGTGTTCTCTCCCTAATATGGACTTGTGACTTGATGCTTCACTAAAGTTGCAGACACCTTTACCGCTTTCATAATGCTTTTTTGATGCAAAATTAATTTAAACAGCCAGTTATTAAGAAACTTGAATAGGCCAACTAAAATCCGGTCTAAACGTAAAACTACTGTAAATAAATTGCTAAATACTCTTGACAGATGAAAGTGTAAAGCCTGCAGCCCACAACAAATGTGGAAAGTTATTGTGTAAGTTATTGTGCATTATATTTAACAGTTTACTAGGAAGTGTTTGTAATTTTTCTCAAATGGATAATTGAATATTAATCAGATGATGTCATTAGCCAATCGTTGTATTGCTGATCATGATTTTGAGGACCAGCAGGTCTGTCCTTCACAACACACGCAGCGATCTCAGATCAGTTCATCCAGACATTTTAATCTGATTGACTTGTTTAAAGATCCAGGATCTGCCAAATCATCTTAGCTCATTTAAGCGAGGTATGCAGAACAGACCCCTGATGAATAAATGTCAGTATTTGAATTCAGTATGATTTAAGATGTTGGCTCTTCGTTGGATTTTGATCACTTTCCAACACAACCTAAAATCAACAAAATATCAACGTCATTTGACGTCGTTATTGGACGTCAAAATAATATTGTCCCTAGACGCTGGCTAGACATTGAATTGTGGTCACCTGATGCCACAACCTAAATCTAACCTAATATTAATGTCTTATGATGTTGTGTGCCTGCTGCGTCTATTAATCAAAGAAAGAAATTTCCTTAGCTTTAAGATTTAAGATCATTCAACATAATCATCTTCTACTAAATGTTTGTTAATCAGAAAATCAAAATATTAACCTCAAATAATGATGTTTACTGTTTGTTTAAACTGCTTATTTAAAATGAGCTGAAACAACACAACTCTTGAGTTTTTTTTTGAGGGGACAACTTTATTGTTTTATGTTCTATCCACTTAAATTTGTGAAAACTAAGAAGTTAACATATTTCCTTCATGTTGTCTCAACACAAATCAATTGTGAGGAACCCAGCATTTTTACAGTGTGATTTCTGAAGGATCATGTGACTAGTAATATACACTAGTTTATATACACTATGAACAGCTGCTACGCTAATTATTATGGTGGCTTGAAAAGCCAGCATACTGTTATCTATCTTAAACCTTTTCTTCTTCTTCTTCTTCTTCTTCTTCTTCTTCTTCTTCTGAGACTAATTTCTAAGTGTATCTCCTCCTAGGCCTTTCAAGCTACATACTTCAAACTTTCGTCAAACCTTCAAACTGGTCTGACTCGGGTTGCTATATCTTTTCTAACTGATCCGACCTTGGGTTTTCCGAAAAACGACCCAGAAAAATCCCAAAAGTCCCATTGACTTAACATTGGGTCAAACTTTGTGAGCTCATAACTCTGCATCAGACTGTCCTACAGACTTCTAACTGGACTCATTTAACTCAGTCTAGCCAGCAGCCAATAACTGATGACTTTTTAACTTACTAGCCACTCCCTAGCAACCACTTACAGCACCCTAGCAACTGTCCCATAGACTTCCATTGTAAAAGACTCCCATTTACTTAACATTGGATCAACCTTTGTGAGCTCATAACTCTGCATCAGACTGTCCTACAGACTAGAGTCTGGCCTCATTCAACTCAGTCTAGCCAGCAGCCAATCACTGATTACCTTTAAACTTACTAGGCACTCCCTAGCAACCAATTTCAGCACCCTAGCAACTGTCCCATAGACTGTGACTAGCTATTCTAACACACGCTAACAGTTTTAACATCCTACTGACATGCTAATCTTGCTAGAAAGGTGCTAGCAACACGATAGTGACATGCTAGTCATGCTAGTAACATGCTAATTCATGCTAGAATCATGCTAACAACATGCTAATTCATGCTAGAAACAAGCTGATTCATGCTAGAATCATGCTAGTAACATGCTAGTTACATGCTAATTAATGCTAGAATCATGCTAGTTACATGCTAATTCATGCTAGAAACATGCTAATTCATGCTAGAATCATGCTAACAACATGCTAATTCATGCTAGAAACATGCTAGTAACATGCTAATTCATGCTAGAAACATGCTAGTAACATGCTAGAATCATGCTAGTAACATGCTAATTCATGCTAGTAACATGCTAATTCATGCTAGAATCATGCTAGTAACATGCTAATCCATGCTAGAATCATGCTAGTAACATGCTAATTCATGCTAGAATCATGCTAGTAACATGCTAATTCATGCTAGAATCATGCTAGTAACATGCTAATTCATGCTAGAATCATGCTAGTAACATGCTAATTCATGCTAGAAACATGAAAGTAACATGCTAATTCATGCTAGAATCATGCTAGTAACATGCTAATTCATGCTAGAATCATGCTAATAACATGCTAGATCATGCTAGAAACATGCTAGTAACATGCTAATTCATGCTAGAATCATGCTAGTAACATGCTAATTCATGCTAGAATCATGCTAGTAACATGCTAATTCATGCTAGAAACATGAAAGTAACATGCTAATTCATGCTAGAATCATGCTAGTAACATGCTAATTCATGGTAGAATCATGCTAATAACATGCTAGATCATGCTAGAAACATGCTAGTAACATGCTAATTAATGCTAGAAACATGTTAGTAACATGCTAATTCATGCTAGAATCATGCTAGTAACATGCTAATTCATGCTAGAAACATGCTAGTAACATGCTAATTCATGCTAGAATCATGCTAGTAACATGCTAATTCATGTTAGAATCATGCTAGTAACATGCTAATTCATGCTAGAATCATGCTAATAACATGCTAATTCATGCTAGTAACATGCTAATTCATGCTAGAATCATGCTAGTAACATGCTAATCCATGCTAGAATCATGCTAGTAACATGCTAATTCATGCTAGAATCATGCTAATAACATGCTAATTCATGCTAGAATCATGCTAGTAACATGCTAATTCATGCTTGAATCATGCTAGTAACATGCTAATTCATGCTAGAATCATGCTAGTAACATGCTAATTCATGCTTGAATCATGCTAGTAACATGCTAATTCATGCTAGAATCATGCTAATAACATGCTAATTCATGCTAGAATCATGCTAATAACATGCTAATTCATGCTAGAATCATGCTAATAACATGCTAATTCATGCTAGAATCATGCTAGTAACATGCTAATTCATGCTAGAAACATGCTAGTAACATGCTAATTCATGCTTGAATCATGCTAGTAACATGCTAATTCATGCTAGAATCATGCTAATAACATGCTAATTCATGCTAGAAACATGCTAATTCATGCTAGAATCATGCTAATAACATGCTAAATCATGCTAGAAACATGCTAGTAACATGCTAATTCATGCTAGAAACATGCTAGTAACATGCTAATCATGCTAGATTCATGCTAGTAACATGCTAACTCATGCTAGAAACATGCTAGTAACATGCTAACTTATGCTAGAAACATGCTAGTAACATGCTAATTCATGCTAGAATCATGCTAATTCATGCTAGAAACATGCTAGTAACATGCTAATTCATGCTAGAAACATGTTAGTAACATGCTAATTCATGCTAGAATCATGCTAGTTACATGCTAATTTATGTTAGAATCATGCTAGTTACTTGCTAATTCATGCTAGTAACATGCTAATTCAGACTCGGCTTTTCAAGCCACCATAAAGTTTGTCCTCAAACTTTAATATCTAGTTCTCTGTATTCTCTATTTCCACCTGGGGGGAGTCTTCCCGAGGCCCTCAGACTATGCAGAGTCACTGATTCGATCTAAGATCAGCAACAAGATGATCCCAAGGTTTCCATATCCTGGACCAGGCCGTATCCTGAGCAGCTGCTGTGGTGGTCATGGAGGAGTGGAGAACATGAGACTGATTCCTGTGATGCTCCAGGGACAGATGAGTCTTCACTGAGGCCAGCTTCCAGCCTTCGCCGCTGAGACAGCAGCTCTGCACAAGACGTTTGGCCAGTGGAGAAATGGTCGTGCCCATCTGAGCCTGTCTCTCTCTGGGTTTTCTTTCTTCATTTTCGCCAAATGGTGAAGTTTTTTCCTCGCCACTGTCGCCATTAGCTTGCATGATTTGGGGTCGGTAGAGCTACGCATCGATGGATTTGCTCCTCAGTGTTCGGACTCTCAGTAGTGAATATTAAACCACACTGAACTGAGCTGAACTGAACTGAAACACTGAAAACTGAACTACACTGTTCCTATTTACTATGATTGTTTATGTGAAGCTGCTTTGACACAATCTACATTGTAAAAGCGCTATACAAATAAAGGTGAATTGAATAGTAATCATGTTAAAAAATTAGCTTTGAAATCACATGAATAAATTACATATTGCAAACATTTGAAATAGAAAACAGTTCTTTTTAATAGTAAACGTGTCAGAATTTTAGTTTATGCTGTATACTGTAAAAAAAATAATATCATCACAACAAAAACTTTTTTTGTTACTTCAACTTAATTTAATTGAGTTAAAAGTTAAAAGAGAATCGGGTTTTAACAAAATGTTTTAACTCATACAAAGTTTAAGTTATTAATTTTATGATGGAAGTTGAGATGACTATAAAGGATCAACTGATTCAACAAAATAATGTAAGGCATTGGATCAAGGGGCGACACGGTGCACTAGCGCAGTGTTTCCCAACCCTGTTCCTGAAGGCACACCAACAGTACACATTTTCAATGTCTCCCTAATCAAACACACCTGAATCACCTAATTAGAACATAGGAAGAGACTCCAAAACCTGAAGTTAATTAGTCAGGTAAGGGAGACATCCAAAATATGTACTGTTGGTGTTGGGTTGGGAAACACTGCACTAGCGCCTCACAGCAAGAAGGTCGCTAGTTCAAGTCCTGGCTTGGTCAGTTGGCATTTCTGTGTGGAGATCCTCGTGTTGGTGTGGGTTTCGTCTGGGTGCTTTGGTTTCCCCCACAGTCCAAACACATGCGCTATAGGTGTATTGAATAAACTAAATTGACCATAGTGTATGAGTCTGTGTGTGAGAACGTATGGCTGTTTCCCAGTACTGGGTTGCAGCTGGAAGGGCATCCATTGTTTAAAACATATGCTGGATAATTGGCGGTTCATTGCGCTGTGGCAACCCCTGATGTATAAAGGGACTAAGCCGAAGGAAAATGAATGAATGAATGCATAGATTTGCATAAACATTACAAATGTTGAGGTGTAAATCACTTACAATGTGATCTAAAAGTCAAAAAATGAGTAACACCATGCTTCTGTTTCGCATTGTTACATTTAATTAACAAGACCTCTTAGCATTTCTTCATCTTCATAATTACAGTGGCACTCAAGCTGACAAATAGCAATACTGTTATTTTCAGATTTCAGTCTTTAAGATATCATAATGCGTTCATCATCAGTATGGTTGCAATGTGCCCAGTTTTTTTTTCGCCAGATCCACATCCTGACAGCAGAAAGGTGTTGATTGAGCTCTTCACACACACATTCAGAGCTTTGCGTTGTACTTTCTGAACGCTCTGTGTGATTGCAGAAACTGAATGCAATTATCATTTCATTTCCTCTGTTACATGTGGAGACAGATCTGTAGCATATCCGCCATATACATCTGAAGTTTTATTAATCATGATGCTTTGTGAGGGAAATCCAAATTAAAGTCTGAAAATCATCCTCGTGTCACTCAAACTCTCTCTCTCTCTCTCTCTATATATATATATATACTAACCGGCCACTTTATTAGGCACACCTGCCCAACTGCTCGATGACGCAAATTTCTAATCAGCCAATTACATGGCAGCAACTAAATGCATTTAGGCATGTAGACATGGTCAAGACGATCTGCTGCAGTTCAAACCTCTTTAGACTGGGGAAGAGCCTGTTGGTTCCAGGCTGGTCTGAGTATTTCAGAAACTGCTGATCTACTGGGATTTTCATGCACAAACATCTCTAGTGTTTACAGAGAAAGATCTGAAAAAGAGAAAATATCCAGTGAGCGGCAGTTCTGTGAGCGAAAATGCCTTGTTGATGCTAGAGGCCATAGGAGAATGGCCAGACTGGTTCCAGCTGATAGAAAGGCAACAGTAACTCAAATAATCACTCGTTACAACCGAGGTCTGCAGAAGAGCTTCTCTGAACACACAACATGTCCAGCCTTGAGGCAGATGGGCTACAGCAGCAGAAGATTTTAGAAAACGTTGCCTGGTCTGATGAGTCTCGATTTCTGCTGCCACATTCTGATGGTCGGGTCAGAATTTGACATCAACAACATGAAAGCATGGATTCATCCTGTCTTGTATCAACGGTTCAGGCTGGTGTTGGTGTAATGGTGTGGGGGATATTTTCTTGGCACTCTCTGGGCCCATTAGTACCAATTGAGCATTGTGTCAACACCACAGCCTACCTGAGTATTGTTGCTGACCATGTCCATCCCTTTATGACCACAGTGTACTCATCTTCTGATGGCTACTTCCAGCAGGATAACACGCCATAAAGCATGAATCATCTCAGACTGATTTCTTGAACATGACAATGAGTTTACTCTACTCAAATGGCCTTCACAGTCACCAGATGTCAATCCAATAGAGCTCCTTTTGGATGTGGTGGAACAGGAGATTCGCATCATGGATGTGCAGCCGACAAACCTGCAGCAACTGCATGATGCTATCATGTCAATATGGAGCAAAATCTCTGAGGAATATTTCTAGTATCTGGTTGAATCTATGTCACAAAGGATTAAGGCAGTTCTGAAGGCAAAAGTGGGTCCAACCCGGTGCTAGGAAGGTGTACCTAATAAAGTGACCGGTGAGTGTATATATACAGAGTCTATATACCAATCATGTCTGTAAATTTCCTTGTTTGTAAAGCTTTTACACTCATAAAAAGTGTTGGCATGTTGTAACCCAACATGGAGTCAAAAATGGACAAACTTAACATTTGGGGTAAAAGTGTCATTTACATGTAATTGAAGAATTTACCCAATGCTGGGTTAGTCCTTGTTTTAACCCAGGATGTTTCAGAGTGAATATTTGTGACATTAAACTTAAATTAAAATTGAAAGCAAAGTAACTAATAAATAATACTGTTTGATATTAACAACAATATTTAATTTAACTAACATACTTTTTTTACATTTAATTCAGGCTGTGTATAGGCACAAAACAATGCTGGGTCAAATATAGTCAAACCCAACCCAACAGTTGGGTTAAAAGGTGTAAATTTAAATTTAATAATTAAAAAAACACTCAAGTTCTATGTTGAGTTTGTCCATGTTTGCATTTTATTTTTATATATATTTATTTATTTATTTATTTATTTAATTATCTTAATTAAATTCTAATATTATTATTAATTTAATTTAATTAAATACAACCATACATCTAAAAATTTTTTGTTCTGTGTAAACCCAATATGGACAAATCCAAGAATTTGTTAAAGTTTAATTTTAATGGACTTTTTTTTAACCCAACTTAGCTTTGACCATATTTGACCCAACATTGGGTTACAACAACCCAGTATTTTTACAGTGTACAATACATACTTTACAACATAAGAAATCGTGTATCTTGTTGCAGTAATGTGTATTAAAGTAAGATATCACAATGTTGTTAAATATTTTTGAATTAAGCTTAATATATTTTCCTTTTTTTCCAGTTTGGGTTAAATTATGAGATGATAACAGGTATAACAGGTATTGAGCTAAAAATGCTGGGTTGCTGTAATCCAACATTGAGTCAATTTTTTAAATAAATTTAAATGACACTTTTAAACTCAATGGTTGGGTTTGTCCAGATCTGACCCAACTTGGGTTTTTTTAGTGGACATTGGATAAATATCGAGCAAATTATTTCATTAATAGCCAACATTACTATTTATTTATTAATTTCAAAGTTTAATATAAAATATATTTACACTCTAAAAAAACACTGGAGTGTTGTGACCTAACATTGAATGTCAAACATGGATAAACTTAACACTGGGTTAATTTCAATTAAATTCAATGAAATGTTTACATTTTAAAAACCGAACTAGGCCAAATAACAGGTTTTAACCTAACTATTTGGGTTTGTCCATATTTGACCCAACGCTGGGTTAAAAACATTTTGTTTTGTGTCTATATACACTCTCAGAAAAAATGGTACAATGTTGTACCAAAGAAGGTATGAACCCTTTTCACTGGGCAGCCCTTTTTATGTAACATAATTGTACCTTAAGACAAAGAAACACATTTGTACCATTGCAGTTTGTACCTTCAAGGACATGATTTGTACCATGGGAAACCAAAATGTACCTTTGGTTTTTAAAACCTGCAGATCCAATATTGTACCTTCATCAAAGTTACAAATCTGATCCTTGATCCAGTGACAAGACACACTATACCTTAACAGTGTCAAATGTGTTCCTTCAAGAGCTATTTAAAAGCATTTTGCTCTATCCAAAATGAGTCAATTTATTTGCAAAAAAATGTTTTTAAAATAAGTTTCTTGTTGTGTAAATGCACATTTTCCAATTACAATAAAGAATAAAAAACACTTTAAAATAAATCAAAATATCCATTTTTGCTGAACATTTCACAACAGCTTTTTTGCTCCAATTTTCACACAATACCTTTTGTAATCACTCAAAAGTTCATTTAATTTACTGATTTTAAAATAGAAATAGAATTGTAATGAGATATGCACACTGTTTTATTAGTTTTACAATACTAAAATGTCTGCATGAACACTGGTTAGATGCAGGACTTTTGCCAGCTCACGTGCGTAGTGGAAAACAAACGCCAAACGGTGCAGATATCAATAATGAAAATGAATTTATCAGAAAATGCTTACCAAATGCTTATTAAGAATGCCTTAAATGTTTAGTTTACAATACCAATAGTTTTGTTTTACTAGTTCTTTTGTATTATAGATTTACTAGTTATAGTTTACTAGTTCTTTTGTATTATAGATTTACTAGTTATAGTTTACTAGTTGTTTTGTATTATAGATTTACTAGTTATAGTTTACTAGTTGTTTTGTATTATAGATTTACTAGTTATAGTTTACTAGTTGTTTTGTATTATAGATTTACTAGTTAAAGTTTACTAGTTCTTTTGTATTATAGATTTACTAGTTATAGTTTACTAGTTCTTTTGTATTATAGATTTACTAGTTATAGTTTACTAGTTCTTTTGTATTATAGATTTACTAGTTATAGTTTACTAGTTGTTTTGTATTATAGATTTACTAGTTATAGTTTACTAGTTGTTTTGTATTATAGATTTACTAGTTATAGTTTACTAGTTGTTTTGTATTATAGATTTACTAGTTATAGTTTACTAGTTGTTTTGTATTATAGATTTACTAGTTATAGTTTACTAGTTGTTTTGTATTATAGATTTACTAGTTATAGTTTACTAGTTGTTTTGTATTATAGATTTACTAGTTATAGTTTACTAGTTGTTTTGTATTATAGATTTACTAGTTATAGTTTACTAGTTGTTTTGTATTATAGATTTACTAGTTATAGTTTACTAGTTGTTTTGTATTATAGATTTACTAGTTATAGTTTACTAGTTGTTTTGTATTATAGATTTACTAGTTATAGTTTACTAGTTGTTTTGTATTATAGATTTACTAGTTATAGTTTACTAGTTGTTTTGTATTATAGATTTACTAGTTATAGTTTACTAGTTTTTTTGTATTATAGATTTACTAGTTATAGTTTACTAGTTGTTTTGTATTATAGATTTACTAGTTATAGTTTACTAGTTGTTTTGTATTATAGATTTACTAGTTATAGTTTACTAGTTCTTTTGTATTATAGATTTACTAGTTATAGTTTACTAGTTCTTTTGTATTATAGATTTACTAGTTATAGTTTACTAGTTCTTTTGTATTATAGATTTACTAGTTATAGTTTACTAGTTCTTTTGTATTATAGATTTACTAGTTATAGTTTACTAGTTTTTTGTATTATAGAGCTTAATAATTAATGTTTATGAGTTTCTTTAAACATATAATTTTAAATGATGATTCCTGTTTTAATATGAAACTATTCATAAAGTCACTTTGGCTTTGCAGTAATATTTAATTTCATTAGGTTCATTAGGCGCAGTAGGTAGTGCTGTCGCCTCACAGCAAGAAGGTCGCTGGTTTGAGCCTCGGCTCAGTTGGCATTTCTGTGTGGAGTTTGCATGTTCTCCCTGCATTCGCATGGGTTTCCTCCGGGTGCTCCGGTTTCCCCCACAGTCCAAAGACATGCGGTACAGGTGAATTGGGTAGGCTAAATTGTCTGTAGTGTATGAGTGTGAATGAGTGTGTGTGGATGTTTCCCAGAGATGGGTTGTGGCTGGAAGGACATCTGCTGCGTAAAAATGTGCTGGATAAGTTGGCGGTTCATTCCGCTGTGGCGACATTGTCAAAAACAAAATGAATGAATGAATGAATAAATTATATATATATATATATATATATATATATATATATATATATATATATATATATATATATATACTCACACACATACACACACTGCCTGGACTATTACTATTTAATTATTAGTTACTTTGCTTTTTATTTTAATTTAGTTAGGTTTCATAAAAAAATGTTGTCACTACAAATGCTAGATTTAAACAAGGACAAACACAACTTTAATTAATTTTTTAATTATATTTAAAATACACTTTTTAACCCAACAGTCTATATTTGACCCAATATTGGTTTACAAGCACACATTTTAATGTAAGCTGAATAATTATAGAGTAAATAATTGTATTGATATCAAACATTATCATTTATTTTGCTTTGTAGCCTATTTTAATTTAATTTAATTTAATTCAATATAAAATCGCAAAAAATATCTGGATTAAAACGTGGACAAACCTAACATTATTCATTTTTAAAATAAAATTTAAATGACAAACACTTGGATTAATCCACATTCGCCCCAATGCCAGTTCACAACAACCCAGCGTGTTTTTTTGTGTGGAATTGACCACCACGCAGCATGACTGGATCCGAAGTGAATTACCTGAGGTGTGAAGCTGAAAGGAAACTATCTGCATATCTCACACAGGATTAAAAACGCCTTTATTGGCGTCAATCTGAATGTGACACACACTGCCAAGTGCAGCGCGCGCACACACTCGCCATAAGCTTGCGCCGCTAACCTCAATAACACACACACACTCTCTCTCTCGCTCTCTCTGCCATAGGCTTACATGACAACACTTTATATCTCCATCTGTCGCCGAACGGGACCCGTATTTCAGGTTTATTGAACTTTAGCTCCCAGATGAAGGCAAAAGAGGAGGGATGCGCTGCTGTGCACGCGAGAGAATAAAGCAGGAGTAACTCCGGGATGGTTTGGATGTAAAATACTAAAGGTTTGATGATCATCTGCTGCTGACTCGTGTTGTGTTTTGATGAGTTTGGAGCTGATTTCTCCTCGCACGAATCCTTTACCGAACACGCTGGACTATCAACGAGCAAATATGCGTTTGTTGGTTGGATTTGTTTTGTCAACTTTTTGGCTTTGGGATTTAGCGTCGCTTTCTCGCGTTTACACCAATCACTGGGCTGTTCGGATCCCCGGAGGAGCGGTACAAGCTGATAAACTCGCCTCAAAATATGGCTTTACTAATTTGGGTCAGGTAAGAGAGTGTGTTTTTATCTGTTTATTTTATTTGAATGGCTCAGTCGGTGCGCTGTTAGTTCACGAGCGTAGTATAGCCTACCGCATCATTGGAATGAGAGCACAAGTCGGATCATGCGTAAATTACGCAAACGTTTACATTCTGCTCACTTTTTCTTCTTCTTCAGGGTTTACAGACTACATTTAGCGTTGTTCCTTGGAAAATATTTCTCCACGTAGCGGTTCACAGTTGTGGTTTTTAATCGGAACAGGCAGCGATAATCGTCGTGCTAAAATGTAAACAACCCGGTGCTAGAACCGCACAGAGAGTTGTTTAGCAACAGTCAACCAATCATCGACTGTTTCAAAGCTTGGCTGATTTAATAAGCGAAGTCTCGCAGTACAGGATGAGCAGAAACTTTCACGCTGTAAAATATTCGTTAATTCGAGCGAGGAAGAGATGATTAGCCTAATTCTGCTTTAAATGACAATTTTACAAGATATCAGTGTATTTTAAGTAATCTATTATTGGTCAGTATTGTTAATTCTTTGTATTTATTTGTTTGCATTTACAGACGGTTAACTGGAAATCTCGAAATTTGCTTTTCTAAACACGCCAGAAAACTCGAGATTAAAGTAATAGTTCACACAAAAATACACATTCTGTCATCAGGTTAATATTTTAACCTAAAATATTCGTTAATTCGAGTGAGGAAGATTTGCCTAATTATATATTTCTTGACAGTTTTGTAAGATATCGGTGTATTTAAAATAAACTATCATTGGTCAATATTGCTAATTATTTGTATTTTTACATTTACAGCCGATTAATTGGAAATCTCAAAACTTTGCTTTCCTAAACACGCCAGATAACTCAGGATTACATGGATAGTTCACCCCAAAAATACACATTCTGTTATCATTTGCTCAGCCTTTACTGTTCAGCAAATCAAATATTTGTAAATTCGAGTGTGGAAGAGATGATTAGCCCATTTATGTATTTCTTGACAGTTTTTACAATACATCAGTGCATGTTAAATGGTCTGTTAATGGTCAGTCAACCTCATCTTGCAAATTATTTTCATTTATGTTTGCATTTACAGACGATTAATTGGAAATCTCGAAACTTTGCTTTCCTAAACTCGCCAGATAACTCAGGGTTAAGGGGATAGTTCACACAAAAATACACATTCTGTCATCATTTGCTCAGCGTTTACTGTTCAGCAAGTCAAATATTCTTTCATTTGAGTAATGAAGATGTGATTTACCTAATTATGTTTTTCTTGACAGTTTTATAAGGTATCGGTGTATTTTAAATGGTCTATTATTGGTCAGTATTGCAAATCATTTTTTTTTTTGCAAACGCGCATAACTCAAGGTTAAAGGAATAGTTAACACGAAAATACATATTTTGTCATCATTTGTTCAGCCTTTTACTGTTCAGCAAGTCAAATATTCGGCAAGTGAGGAAGAGATGATTAGCCTAATAATGTTTTTCTTGACAATTTTACAAGATATTTGTGTATTTAAATGGTCTATGATTGGTCAGTCAACCAAGTAAATTATTTTTATTTATTTGTTTTTACATTTACAGACGATTAATTTGAATTCTTGAAACTTTGCTTTGCAAACAAGCATGATAATCGGTGTACTTTAAGTGATCTATTATTGGTCAATATTGATGATTATTTTATTTATTTATTTTTGCATTTACAGATGAATAATTGAATAACTTGAGTTTATTTAGCTTAAAATACATTGATTAGCCTAAATATGTTTTTCTTGACAATTTTACAAGATATCAGTGTAGTTTAAATTGTCTATTATTGGTCAATAATGCTAATTATTTTTATTTATTTTTGCATTTACAGATGATTAATTGGAAATCTCGAAACTTTTTCCTTCCTAAACACGCCAGATAACTTAAGTTTAAAGGGATAGTTCACACAAAAATACACCTTCTGTCATCATTTGCCCAGCTTTTACTGTTCAGCAAATCAAATATTCGTTAATTCGAGTGAGGAAGAGATGATTAGCCCAATTACGTATTTCTTGACAGTTTTTACAAGATATCAGTGCATGTTAAATGGTCTATTATTGGTCAGGCAACCTCGTATTGCACATTATTTTGATTTATTATTACATTTATAGACAATAAAATGAAAATCTTGAAACTTTGCTTTTCTAAACACGCCAGATAATTCGGATGATTAGCCCAATGTGTTTTACAAGGTATCAGTGTAGTTTAAATTCTCTATTATTGTTCAGTCAACCTCGTATTGCAAATTAGTTTTATTTATTTATTTTTGCTTTTACAGATGATTAATTGGAAATCTTTAAACTTCGCTTTGCCAACGAGCATGATAACTCAGGATTATATGGATAGTTCACCCCAAAAATACACATTCTGTCATCTGTCATTTGACTGTTTACCCTGATGAAGGCAGATCTCTGCCGAAACGCGTAGGTTTCTTTTAAGATTAAGCCATGTGAATAAAGGCTTTTTAAATTTTCCACATATTCCGATTGCCTTGGACTAATTTCTGTTGATGTTTTGATGAATCCCTCACCCAAAGAGCACCGATCAAATATTTGAGTTACCCCTGAGCGCTTTTTGTTTGTTTTTCTGGATATTTACACATTCTGTCATCATTTGCTCAGCCTTTACTGTTCAGCAAGTCAAATATTCGTTAATTCGAGTGAGGAAGAGATGATTAGCCCAATTATGTTTTTCTTGACAATTTTACAAGGTATCAGTGTAGTTTAAATTCTTTATTATTATTCAGTCAACTTAGTATTGCAAATAATTTTTATTTATGTATTTATTTTTGCTTTGACAGACGATTCATTGGAAATCTCAAGACTTTACTTCGCAAACCCGCCAGATAACTCTGGATTAAAGTAATAGTTCACACAAAAATACACATTCTGTCATCATTTGTTCAGCAATTAGCCTAAAATATTTCTTAATTCGCACGAGGAAGTGATGATTTGCCTAACTATATATTTCTTGACAATTTTATAAGATATCAGTGTATTTAAAATCATCTATTATTGGTCAATATTGCTAATTATTTGTATTTTTACATTTACAGACGATTAATTGAAAATCTCAAAACTTTGCTTTCCTAAATACGCCACATAACTCAGGATTACATGGATAGTTCACCCCAAAAATACACATTCTGTCATCATTTGCTCAGCCTTTACTGTTCAGCAAGTCAAATATTCTTTCATTTGAGTGAGGTATAGCCTAATTATGCATTTCTTGACAACTATACAAGATATCAGTGTATTTTAAATAAATTTCTGTTTTTGGTCAGATTGCACATTATTTTGATTTATTTTTACATTTACAAACAACAAACTGGAAATTTTGAAACTTTTTGCTTTTCTAAACACGCCAGATAACTCTGGAATAAAGGGATAGTTCACACAATACACATTCTGTCATCATTTAATCATCCTTTACTTGTTTCAAACCTTTAAAAGTTTCTTTCTTTGAACACAAAAGAAGATATTTAGAAAAATGTTGAAAAGCTGTAACCATTGACTTCTATGGGATTTGTTTTTTCTACAAAGAAAGCCAATGGTCACAGGTTTCCAGCTTTCTTAAATCTTTTTTGGTGTTCAAGAAAGTCATGAGTACGTTTTCATTTTTGGGTGAACTATCCCTTTAACTCCTCTTTAAAATGACTATGTTTAAATGTGCTGTAACTTGAAGGAATTGGTTCTCAGTAGAGGGTGTGAATTGAACACTAAGATCCCATCAAAAGAAATTAATTTATTGTTCAAAATGTCAATTGAATTAAAAATGCAGTTGAGTAACACTAATTAAATGGATAAACAAACTGTACAGTTCGTACTCTGGCGCTGGCTGAATAGGAAAATTCAATTGTACTTTTGTGTTTTGTTTGGTGCAGCGGCTAATAATAAATCACAGATAGTGATTTGTAGCCCAAATCATGCAAGTGCAGCTGTATAAATGTAACCGGATAGTGCTGCACAGTTTTATTGATGTGTCTTTAGGCACACGGAGATCAAGCAACCTGTCCTTGTGTAACTCCGTAGATATATTAGACCGATGAAATGCCATGAAGTTTGATTATTATTATTATTATGTTTTCGTTTCAAGTTTGTTCAAAGTTCAAGCTTATTGATGTTGCAATCCTAGTTATGCACAATCATAGATGTTCTTGCCTTTTTAAAGCTTTCATCTACTCTATCTGGTGGTTCATTCCGCTGTGGCGACCCCAGATTAATAAAGGGACTAAGCTGAAAAGAAACTGAATGAATCAATCTACTCTATCTGTTACTCATTTGACAATGTACATGTATGTATGTGTGTAGATGTGTGTACACTACCTGACAAAAGTCTTGTCGTCTATCCAAGTTTTAGGAACAACAAATAGTAACTTGACTTCTAGGTGATCATTTGGTATCAGAAGTGGCTTATATGAAAGCCAAAGGCCTCTAGACTACACTTATTTGACCAAAATAAAACGTGATCATGCCTTGATTTTGAATTATTTAATTAGGAAGTGCAGTGGAAGAAGGAGTATTGTGTTTGACTCCCATGGAGGACTGCATCCATACATCTCTGCAATGACTCAAATCACTGATTAATGAAGTCATCTGGAATGGCAAAGAAAGCGTTCTTGCAGGACTCCCAGAGTTCATCAAGATTCTTTGAATTCATCTTCAATGCCTCCTCCTTCATCTTACCCCAGACACGCTCAATAATGTTCATGTCTGGTGACTGGGCTGGCCAATCCTGGAGCACCTTGACCTTCTTTGCTTTCAGGAACTTTGATGTGGAGGCTGAAGTATGAGAAGGAGCGCTATCCTGCTGGAGAATTTGCCCTCTCCTGTGGTTTGTAATGTAATGGGCAGCACAAATGTCTTGATACCTCAGGCTGTTGATGTGTCCATCTACTCTGCAGATCTCTCGCACGCCCCCATACTGAATATAACCCCAAACTATGATTTAACATTGACCAAACTTGACTGATTTCTGTGAGAATCTTGGGTCCATGCGGGTTCCAACTGGAATCGAAGATAAGACTTTTGTCAGGTAGTATATATTTATATATATATATATATATATATATATATATATATATATTATTACTTAACCAAGAATAACCCATTGAGATACAATATCTTTAAAGGAAAGACAGGAGTGGATTTACTGATTTGTGGGCAATTCCAGCCAAAGGGCCCAAAAGTCCTAAAATGCGTTGTACTTTTATTATCTTAATGCAATCTCAAATTTTTTTATTATTTGTTTCTTTATAAATTAATTTGTAATATATAAGCCATTTGGTTTTAAAACTAAATCTTTGCCTCATTTAATTGTTGGACTTCTCAATGATTGGGGGTAAGGGACAAATTTGCATAGACGAAATAATTCATGTTAAAATTTTATTTATTAGATCCTCACCATACAGAATATGATAGAAAAGGATGCCATATATAATTTATAGGTGTAATTTATTCTTTTAGACATTTATTGGGCGGGGCCAGATTTCGTGGGGCTCTAAGGGGCCTCGCTTATTGGTTAAATCACCCTTAAGGACAGAGTTACATAAAAATACACATAAACACACACACACAAAATAATATAAACCATAATCGGTGGCAAAGTGGTTAGCACTGTCTCCTCACAGCAAGTAGGTTGCTGGTTCAAGTCCCGGCTGGGCCAGTTGGCATTTCTGTGTGGAGTTTGCATGTTTTCTGTGTGTTAGTGTTTGTTTTCTCCGGGTGCTCCGGTTTCCCCCACAGTCCAAACACATGCGCTATAGGTGAATTGAATAAATTAAATTGGCCGTAGTGTACGAGTGTGTATGTCAATGGGTGTTTCCCAGTACTGGGTTGCAGCTGAAAGGGTATCCACTGTGTAAAACAAATGCTGGAATAGTTGGTGGTTCATTCCACTGTGGCGACCCCTGATAAATCAGAGACTAAGCTGAAGAAAAATGAATGAATGAATGAATGGTATATGTTCCATATGTAGAACATCTTGAAGCTCATTTCATACATATGCACCGAACTCTGTATGAAAAATGCCATCTTAAGTAGGAGTATATCTGCTGATCTGGTGTTATAAGTATTTGAGCAGTACATCAACAAACTTTATACTGTGGTATTTTACCAACTAAAGCTTTAAAAATAAAAATAACATATGTGTTTTCTCCTTGACTGTAGTGAATTAAAACCACTTATTTAAATAGTAGGTGCAGATTTATCAACCAATCTGTGAGAAGCTCATTAAAAACTAATTACTGAGACTAACACTAACTATATTGGCTTTTACAGCTGCGCACAAGAACAGTCTGTTTATTATAAGCATATGCTTATATATAATATAAAGCATATTATTATAATTGTTTTGTATACAGTAGGGGAAATATGTATTCAACACTCTGGGAAACATCCATACACACTCATTCACACTACGGACAATTTACGGACAACTTAGCCTACCTCTACCGGATGTCTTTGGACTGTGGGGGAAACCGGAGCACCCGGAGGAAACCCACGCGAATTCGGGAGAACATGCAAACTTCACACAGAAACGCCAACTGACCCAGCTGAGGCTCGAACCAGTGACCTTCTTGCTGTGAGGCGACAGTGCTACCTACGGCGCCACCACGTCGTCGACCATGTATTTCAGAAAACATATTTCTAAAGGTGTCGTTGACTTGAAATTTTCACCAGATGTTTATAACAACCGAAGAAATTCATTTATGCAAAGAAAACAAATCTAATTAGTTTACAAATGAAGTTATGCGTAATAAAATGAAATGACACAGGGAAAAAGTATTGAACACATGAAGAAAGGAAGGTGTAGAAAGGCAGTGAAAGCCCAGACAGCAGCTGAAATCTCTCAGTAGTTCTTCAGCAATCCTCTGCCCTTCATCAGTGTAAATGAATATCAGCTGCTTCAGTTCAACATCTACATTAACAGGAGGATGAAGATGAAATCAGGTGGACATTTCAGCAAGACAATGATCCAAAACACAGACAAGAAAACTCTCAGATGCATTCAGATAAAGAAAATCAAGCTGTAGAATGGCCCAGTCAATCACCTGACCTGAATCCAATAGAAAATACAAAATAAAGCAGGTTTTATAGACGAGACCCACAGAACCATCAAGATTTTGACACTCTGTTGAAGTCTGTGAGAAAATCACACCCGAGCAATGCATGTGGCTTCATTTTCCATATGAGGCGTCTTTAAGCTGCCATCACCAAAAGTGTTTTATATAAAGTATTAAACGCATTTCAGTAGTTCAGCACTTTCTTCCGTCATTTCGTTGTTATTACACATAACTATTTTTCAGATGTTTTTGTTTTGTTTTATTTTTATGTTTGTTTTGTTTGGGTTTTTACCAAAATGTGCTTCAATTTCATGTC
The DNA here is from genome assembly GCF_903798145.1 of Danio aesculapii. NCBI lineage: Eukaryota > Metazoa > Chordata > Actinopteri > Cypriniformes > Danionidae > Danio > Danio aesculapii. The sequence continues at coordinate 6,965,693 of NC_079441.1, forward strand.
AAGAGCTCCTTGAGAAATATTATTCCCAGGAAAAAACATGACATCTCGAATACTTTTTTTCCTTCACTTTATAGCAGGATGAATTCGGCTTATGTATGTCAGAAATTGTATCATTCCTCAGCTGAAAAAAAAAAGTTCTCATCGAAATAATCCTTCTATGCCATGTTCATTGTAGATTTGGTGACCTTTTATACTTATCTATCTATATATATATATATATATATATATATATATATATATATATATATATATATCATTATTCTGAATGTTATTGTTGTTGTTGTGAAGAGTCTTCAAGTTGAGGTTGGAGAATCTCGAGCTGACAGGAATGCTTTGAGGTTGAAGGTGGGAAATTTTAGCTTGTTCCCACTTCCGACTTAACCACTAAAATTAGACCACCCATACTCGCTTTCCATAAAACTACAACCTGTAAACACACGCTGGCCAATAAACCCGAACACTCAATGGGCTAAGAATTGGTGAACCTTTATTTGACTGAAGGCTAGAAGTCTAGGCTTGTGAAATTTCAGTGACATAATTCAAGAAGTGGGATCGTTTTATGTGTGTGGTATAGAGTATATGCAGACTTTTTTAGTAACCCATTGAGTATGTTTACATGGACATCAATAATTCGATTTATTTAATACAGTTAAGACAATACTCTGATTAAGAGTCTCCCATCTAAATAGTGATTTTTGATTAATTTAATCGCATTAAGGTCATAATCAAACTAAACAGAAATCAAATTAAGACGTGTGGAGTATGCCAATTTTAGTAGCATTATTAAAGTTCACTACAGACATGTAAACACATTAATCAAACTATTACCGTCATGTAGGACTTTTCGCCGCATTTGTGCGACAGGATAGTCTATACACACACAGCTACCTGACACTATTATCTGCACCTACTGAGTCAGTGAAGACCCCAGACCACAGGTTTTTTCTCCAATTCAGCATGCAGTATGAACTTTAGTTAAAACTACACTCTTCCAGCAGTTCATAGTTGCATCCAATATCTCGTTTGTCAGAGGGGCATGCATGAAATGTTCCTGAATGAAAGTGAAAGTGCCAAACTGTAGTTAAAGCCGACAAATTAAAAATGAAACACCCGAAATTACATAAAACTCCGGAGGATACGTGGATAGCACGGTGACGCAATGACGTTAATCGAATAATGTGTTATAACATGTAAAACGGGATCATGAAAGGAATATTCAAAAAACAATTCATGTAAACGCCTCAATCTTATTATTGTCTTAATAAGATTAAGGCAAATAATTTGATTACTGATGTTCACGTAAATGTAGTCAGTGTGTTCACATGCTTAACAGAAATGACTGTGACTGACCGTGAAGGTCATCAGTTCACCGAACTCCATGCTGTTACAGGAACACTGGAGCATTTTAAAGTGGTGAAGATCAGCTGGTCTGTCTATGAGCTGACATACGAGCGACCCGCTGATGAACCGACTGAGCTTCACGGCTTTAAAACACTCCAGTGTCCCTGTATCTGTTTACACAGTAAACATCGGTGAAGTTCGGTGAACTGATGACTGATGACTTTCACAGCCAATCACAGTCACAGCGCTCAAATGCTAGCGGGAAGTGGACGTTTTTAAAATTTCAGTACTTTTTCAGTATTATGACAGCACTATGACATGGTGAAGCGTACTTTGTGATTATGCTTGGTCTTTCTTTGTTGCTGTTAAAACCACCACATCAAACCTGTAGCTCTTTTATGAAATGGTAGTAAATAACATTTTTAATTTGCAAATCGCAATTTTGATCAGATAATCACAATGGACCCTTCCCACAAGCCTGTTATGTTATCGTAAATCTTTGAAGGATTTTTTAAAATTTGATTTTTTAAAAATACGTATGAACATTTATAGACATTTATAAACGTATTATATCATCTTTGCGTCAAATTACAAAAAACTAATTTCCGCTTATGCGAGGTGTTTCTAATGCTGCTGAGAAAATTTGACATTATTCTCACCTCTGGCTGCCGTCATCAGTCTCGCATATATTTTTCTCCTTTTTCTGAAAGTCTTGATAACACCATTGTGGAGCTTTTCATTCATTATTACAGCAAATAGGGCTGTAAAAAATCATTTGTTGTACTCTCCCATTCACTGCGCTCTAAGTTTACCTAATCATGACGCCTTCAGCTACTGAGAAACCCGGAAATTTGAAAAGGCTCTTCGATTTTTTTTTTTTTTTTTTTCTTCTCCAAATCGTGCAGCCCTAACTGTTCTAGTGGGTTTTGGATTTTGGTTTATTGTAACCTTAAACAATCTAGGCTCATGATATTTCACTGATTTGATTTTTTTTATTCTTTATTTTAGAGCTGCATGATATTGGAAAAATCGGATATTTTGTTTTGCAATATATTGCGATACGAATATAATTTCACCAAATGATTTAAATAGCTCTATTTGGAAAGATCTTATTATTTTACATCGACTGGGATGATTCTATGCAGTGGATCTGCGTAAATTATTATAAATTACCAGCAAAAACAAATAATAAAAAAAAAACTTTATTTATTAAACACAAGTAAATAGCATTCGTTGTATACAAATGTCCAATTTCTGCTTTTTTCTTTTAAACACTTTTGTAAACGTTTAACCCCAAAACCCCCCACCCATCCAGCCCATACTTACACATAGTCAGTCTTCTTGTAAAACATATAACAGATGGAGTGATAAAATAAAATGATAATAAAAATTCAAATAAATATAAAAATAAATTCAAATATATAGGAAAAAAAAATATATATATACATACATGTACATCAGTAAATAGATAATAATACAACACGGGGCAAAATAAATTAAATAAGTAAAATATAAATAAAGGGCAACGCAGTGGCGCAGTAGGTAGTGCTGTCGCCTCACAGCAAGAAGGTTGCTGGTTCGAGCCTCGGCTGGGTCAGTTGGCGTTTCTGTGTGGAGTTTGCATGTTCTCCCTGCATTTGCGTGTTGCGTGTTTCCCCCACAGTCCAAAGACATGTGCTATAGGTAAATTGGGTAGGCTAAATTGTCCGTAGTGTATGTGTGTGTGAATAAGTGTGTATGTGTTTCCCAGTGATGGGTTGCAGCTGAAAGGGCATCAGCTGCATAAAACAAATGCTGGATAAGTTGGTGGTTCACTCCGCTGTGGTGACCCTGGATTAATAAAGGGACTAAGCCGAAAAGAAAATGAATGAATGAATGAAATATAAATAAATAAAATGTTTACATTTATCTAGTTACATCAACAATAATGTGCTACCTACTTCTTGGTTATTGTGGTTTTAGTTGTGCTGAGGTTGGACCAATGCATCTAGTTTAGGACATGACAGTACCAGAGTAAAAATGCTAAATTGAACGCTAATTCTGACCATAAAATGATTTCTAAAATAATCACTTCAAGAGGTGTTAAATCATCAAAACAATTTAGCAGTGCCCTCCCAAAAACAAATAATTATCAGTGCTTTATGATTTTCTAGGGAATCTAACAGTATTAATGTGAAAAATTGAACATTCATTCATTTTCTTTCGACTTAGTCCCTTTATTCATCAGGGGTTACCACAGCGGAATGAACCGCCAAATATTCCAGCATCTGTTTTACACAGCGGAGACCCTTCCAGCTGCAACCCAGTACTGGGAAACACCCATACACTCTCACAAGCACACACATACACTATGGCCAATTTAGCTTATTCATTTCACCTCTAGCGCATGTGCTTGGACTGAGGGGGAAACCAGAGCACCAGAGGAATCCCACACCAACAGTGGGAGAACATGCCAGCTCCACACAGATACGCCAACTGACCCAGCCGGGGCTCAAACCAGCGACCTTCTTGCTGTGAGGCGACAGTGCTAACCACTGAGCCACCGTGTCACCATATATAATAAAGTATAAAATGTCATCATTGTATAAATAATAAAAAAAAGAATAATATTTGATAATATCTTTAGTCTTTAAACTTTATAAATAAGCTAATCCTGCGACACTCGACACTGATTGCCATATTCATGCTCAAACAATATGTTTTTCAGCCCTACTTTATTTACTGAATGTTTTAAATGTAGAACGATTTTCACCGAATCCCATGGTCCAATATAAGTATAAAAATAGCAGAGTAATAGGTAGAAAATCAGGATTGAAACAGGTCTGACTAATGTTTGACGAATTGTATAGTGTTCCTGCTGGCGCCATTTATTTATATTTCCAAACTAATAATGTCCAGTAAGTAGAGTTTCCTAGTACGATCAACTGGACTAGATGTATCCAGCCATTTCAGTGCTACACTTGAAGTGTGATGTGTGATATTACTTAAAACTTTAACAATTATAAGCATCAACAAAGGCATTTAGATTTCACATTATTCATTGCTTCCTGTTTTGCTCTTTATCCTTAAACAAACCCTTCCCAACCGTGTTTGCATCATTAAAAACTTGAGAAATCTCACCGTGGATTGTTTGAACACGTTCGGCTCTTGTTTCCCAAGTCAACCACACTGTAAGGAATGCACTCAAGAGCCTAAGGACATCTGGAGGTGGTGTGTGTTCAAATTAACACCCTCTACGCTAATGGTGCTCGTTGAATACGGCGGTGAGATCACGTATCTGCAAGGCTTCAAGATGTTCTCCTCCAGCTAATCTCTGAAGGCTTTGAAGCTTCTTGGTTTTGAGAGGAGAGATTGCTCAGTTCCCCGTCACAGCGGCGGATCTCTTTCTTTTCTTTGTTAAAAGCCCAGATAAAATTGTCTCCCAAGGTTACTTTAAGACGTCTTTGTCGCCTAATGCATTTACATGCGTCTCAGTTCTGCCCATTGTGTCCTGACAGCAAGGAGAATCAATATGAGTGAGCAAAAAAACACAAGAGTTCATTAATAGACAGGCTTCCTGAAAGATAGACACGTTATTTCACACTTTTTGGGTTTTTTTTCACTGAGGAATGTTTAATGTTAAACTCTTTTATATGTTGGGAAAGAAAAAATAAGTTTTTGGTGTTAAAGGGCGCCTATTTTACCTCTTTTTCAAGATTTGAGATCTTATTAAGTCTTTTGTGTCTCCAGAATGTGTCTGTAAAGTTTCAGCTCAAAACACCCATCAGATTATTTATTAGACCTTTCAGAAGTTTGTATTTTCAGCGCTGACCACAGTGTTGCTGTTTTTATTGCCTGTGCCTTTAATGCAAATGAACTAGTTCGCCCCGCCCACCATTCCCACGTGGCTGTCAGAGTATGTCTCCGCCTCGACTGCGTCAGATAAATAGCACAGTAACAAATATGAAAGCAAATCTCCTGTAACATTTGTACGAACTTTCCCAATGATTATTTGATGTGTTTGTTGTGGAGTTAATTCAAGCCTTTTTGCAATGATGAGTCACACACAATGTCGTTACAAAGTTCATGCACATACACAGCGCGTATGTTTAGCTTTGCACTGTTTTTGCATAGCAAATATGACAGATTACACATTAATATCCACTTCTGTATGGATATCCGTCATGTTAATGTACAAAATAAACCTGATTTAACGTCCACATTGAGGCGTCTTCTTTTATAATTGTACTGACATGCGGCTGTGGTGATGAATAACAGCGATTTTACAATCTTTAACTTACTTTATTACAAACATGCACTGTTTTAAAAGCGTTTTAAACTTGTAAAACTCATTCTTAATCACATTTGATTATGATTGTTGATCACAGAGAGCTGAACAGATTGAACAGACTGAACAGATCGATGATTGATGATCACAGAGAGCTGAACAGATCTTTTAATCCGGTTGCATTGCGAACGACCTGTCTTGTATATATAATTATACGCGGTACTATGGAGACATGTTAATAGACGCATGTCAATCAGGGCTTAATTTGTGCCAGAACAAGCCAGATCTGGATCTCTGAAATGTGATCGGTAGGCCCACACGCAATCTGTGCACGCAGAAATCCGCAGATTTCCACAGATTTTAGCCTATCATTTAGTCTATGTATTTACTTGTGTAAATTTATATTTATTCAGTTTTTAAATTCATTTAATATTATTGTGATATAATAATATTAATATGAAAATGTTCATATGATTTATTTACAATACAGATTGTAAAACAATATTTTCTGTCTTTTAGTAGAGATATTATATGAGCGATTTGCTTTAGTTACCAGTTAAGTGGACCTAATTGGATTTGCAATGTAAATATTAAATAAAAGTTAAAAATGTATTATTTTTTTATTTCATTTCATTTTTTTATTTTATTTTTTATATTAAGTTTTTAGTTATGATACTCCTAAAATCATCCCACATAAATCTGCAGATTTTTTTTACAAAATTCTCAGCAGAAATAGCAAAAAATGTCCGCAGATTATGTCTGGCCTTAATGATCTGGCACCTCATTTTACCAATCCCCCTCCTCCCCGCTCTTCACTTTCTTCCTCGACTCCCCAACCCTCTTCACTGCCCTCTGCAACACTCCCCAACTCCCCCACCCTCTTTACTTTCGATCCCAACACCTCTCCCTCCACTGTTGCCAGATCTGTTACCTTGATCTGTTCCGGGACCTCACAATTTACAAATTAAGCACTGCTGTCAATCAATTTGGTGGGCAGGGAAACTTCACTTGTACATCACGTTGCAGTCCGCCTCAAAGTGGGAGGGAATGCATCCTGTTTTAAGGTCAGGAAATAAAAAAAGAGAGACTTTTTGTCTTTTATATCACCCCAATATGACTGTGGACACATTATACCTACACACAGTTCTGTCCAAACAGCTTACAAAAGATGATTTTATCATAGGTGCCCTTTAAAAAAGTGCTTTTGTGGCAACTTGAAATTAATTCAATTGTTTTTACTCAGCTTTTATGACTTATTTATACTATATGACAAGCCTAAGGGGAAAAAACTATTTTACATTAAAATCAAAGCTCATAATGACCTCAGTTGTCAAAAGAGCACAGGTAATACCTCATAATAAGCTCATAATGATCTATTAAAGCTTATAAATAATGAGCAAATCCAACCAGCTATGAGGAGAATCACAACTGTAAATCTGAAGCAAAGAAATGTATGAAAATCTGGAGACAAAGATACCACACTGTAAACCTAACTTAAATGATGGAAAGAGCTTTACAGTTTTAAACAATTGGGAATGACATGATCAATGGAAAAATACTAGACCAGTGGTTCTCAAACTGTGGTACGCGGGCTTCCTTCTAGTGGTACTTGGAGAAATACTGAGTAATAAAAGAAAAAAAGTACTTTTAACCCTTTGTTGAATGATTACACTGATGTGATCAGCACCGGCTGTTCCCTGAAGCGTACGATCACATTGGTGTGCGTAGAATGTTCACTTTAGTTCATCGTGTCATCAGTGGAGAGCATAAGACTGATTCCTGAAAGACCCCAGTGACAGACGAGTCTCCGCATTGATCCTGAAGAGCCAGCTTGTACACCAGCCGGTGACCTACTCCCACCTGCAGCTTCTCCATGATTGACGTCCAACCTTCTCCAGCCTACGGCGCCTACACTGCAGCTCTGCACAAGACGTTTGGCCAGAGGAGAAATGGTCGAGCGCAACTGAGCCTGGTTATTCTCTCCACGTTTTTTTTTTTTTCCTTCACTTTCGCAAATTGGTGAAGTTTGTTCCTCGCCGCTGTCACCACTGGCTTGAGTGGTTTGGGACTCGTGGAGCTGCACATCGATGGTTTTGCTCTTCAGTGTTTGGACTTTCAGCAGTGAAAATTAACCCACACTGAATTGAGCTGAACTGAACTTTGACACAATCTACATTGTAAAAGTGTTATAGAAGTAAACATGAAATTAAAATTGAAATCAGATGCTAAAAATCAACCCGCTTTGGTGCAGAACCAGAGAAAGAGGCGTGCGGCACTTGCGATGCAGATACACGCTAAAGAATTAAGCGCTTTTGCAGACCAGTGCTGTTGTGTTGGCATTTCAGTTACCGCAAACTCAGGAATCTCCCCATACTGCATCATTGGTAAAATAACGAGATGATCCCAAGGTTTCCTAATCCTGGACCAGGCCGTATCCTGAGCAGCTACTGTGGTGGTCATGGAGGAGTGGAGAACATGAGACTGATTCCTGTGACGCTCCAGAGACAGACAAGCCTTCGCTGAGGCCAGCTTCCAGCCTCCGCCGCTGAGACTGCAGCTCTGCACAAGACGTTTGGCCAGCGGAGAAATTAAAATGGCCAAGCCCAACTGAGTCTGGTTTCTCTCAAGGATTTTTTTCTTCACTTCCGCCATTTAGTGAAGTTTTTTTTTTCCCTCTCCGCTGTCGCCACTGGCTTGCATGGTTCGGGATCTGTAGAGCTGCGCATCGTTGGATTTGCTCTTCAGTGTTTGGACTCTCAGTAGTGATTTTTAAACCACACTGAACTGAGCTAAACTGAACTGAACTTAAACACTACAAACTGAACTACACTGTTCCTATTTACTGTGACCTTTTATGTGAAGCTGCTTTGACACAATCTACATTGTATAAGCGCTATACAAATAAAGGTGAATTGAATTGAATTGAAATAATGACAAATGTGTTAAATGTGTGTTTGCAGTTGTGTAAAATGCGTGTTTTCGATTTATAGAGTTATTAGTTTTGTTAAGCAGTGTTAGCTCAGATTTAGGCTACTTTATCTGGATGTGATTCAAATATTTCCAGACACAGAACATAGGCAACTTTGCCTTGCTTGAAGCTAGAAAATAGCCTAATTAAAGTTAGTCTCTGTGTGCAGTTAACACAAACTCCACGGTCCACTTAAGATGAGATCTCAAATCACGGAAAGTCTGCACGTTTGAATGGATAAATCACGTATGAATTAGTCAAGCAGTGTACTTCTGCATATAATCCCTCACTTTTCTGACACATGTCCTGTAAAAGGCGCGCAGTAAGCAGATCTAATTTAAATATGTATTTCCAAATCATTTATTTTAAAATACAAGTTAATGTTTAGATTTCGAAGATGTACACATACGTCAGCTGTACATGCAACATACGACAGTTAGATGCGATCAGCATCCTTGATAAACAGTCCGACGTGCACTGCTCTCTGGGGTTTTGAGCTCAAAGCACCCGCTGACTGCCGGAGCTCAGACGTGCGTACGCTCTAGCGCATGACTGTGTGTGTGTGTGTGGTGGCGTGATGTGCATTTTCAGCGGTATAGGGCTTTTCAGAAATGCTAGATGAAACGCCAGTGTGGACGTGGATCGTTTTTATTCTAAAATGCCATTTTAAAACTAAGATGTATTAGTGTAAACGAAGCATGAGTGTGTATTTTTCATGAGCCGGTTGCTGCTGCGTCAGGGGTGGGGCGAAGGATTGCGATGCCGGTTCAGCATCGTGATGTCTATCGGCCTTCGGTGATGGACTATGGCATCATCTGTCGACCCAACCCTATCACAAATGCTTTATATGAAGGTAGCTTATAAAGGTTATAATAATTTTAGTTTTTATTTTGTTTTGACTTTGTTTTTCAAATTCTGTTAGTCTTAATTAGTTTTTAGAGGCAGATTTACTAGTTTTTAGTTTAGTTTTTATTAGTTTCAGTATTAGTTTTAGTTTATTTTCTAAATAAGGATATTTGTTGGGTGCAAGATTTAAAATAAAAAAATGTAAACTCTTCTTTATTTATTTAATGTTTACAATGCAAATCCAATTAGATCCACTTACTTGGTAAACTAAGCGAGTCTCTTATACAATATACAGTTGAAGTCAGAATTATTAGCCCCCTTTTGAATTTTTTATTTTTATTTTTTTTATATTTCCTAAATGATGTTTAACAGAGCAAGGAAATTTTCTCAGTATGTCTGATAATATTTTTTCTTCTGAAGAAAGTCTAATTTGTTTTATTGCAGCTAGAATAAAAGCAGTTTTAATTTTTTAAAATCCATTTTAAGGTCAAAATTATTAGCCCCTCGACAGTTTTTCTCGCCAGTCTACAGAATAAACCATCGTTATACAATAACTTGCCTAATTACCTAATCTGCCTAGTTAACCTAATTACCCTAGTTAAGCCTTTAAATGTCACTTTAAGCTGTATAGAAGTGTCTTGAAAAATATCTAGTCAAATATTATTTACTGTCATCATGGCAAAGATAAAATA